>NC_056746.1:1061963219-1061986591 GCF_019279795.1 Protopterus annectens | reverse complement strand
CCAAGGGGCCCCCTTAAACCTCAGAGGAAATCAACTGCTGGTGGCATTTTCTGCAGGGGCAGAGGGGAAGGCTGTTTCAAAGCAAACCATTTCTAAATGGATAGGCCATTGCATTCATTTCTGCTATAAGCACCATGGAAAACCTATCCCACAGGGGATTAGAACCCCATTCAACCAGGGCTGCATCTATTCTACAGCCTTTCTCAGAGATGTCCCTACCAGAGACATCGTAGAAGCTGCTACCTGGAGTTCTGTACATACTTTCACCAAGCATTACCATTTGCCAATTTTTCTCTAAATCAAGAGCTGGCTTTACCACTGCAGTCTTGCAGGGCCTTATAGCTGGTCCTAATGCTATCTAAATTCTTCCTCCCATCATTAGCTTTGGGAATCTACCCAAATGTGATGACTGCAACAGTGAAACACGAAGAACATAGTACAGTTGTGTACACTTACCATAAATGTAGATGTTCGAGTGTATTCCATGTTGCAGCCCTGGTTACCCTCCCTCCAGTCCCCTGACTTCCTTTGGCTAGACCTCTTTTCTCCTTTACTATACTTAAAAGCTTTTTGATGCGTTTGCTTTTATGTTGGAGGTATAACTGTGTGTTTGTGTGTGTGTATATATATATATATATATATATATATATATATATATATATATATGTATATATAATTGCTTCCCATTTAAGGGGGTACCTGACATCTGGTACAAGAAAAACTGATGTAATGGCGTCTGCTACATGCTTTATACCTGACTACCCGACGTCACGGAAGATGAGACAGCAACTGATGCAGGACCCAAGACTTTGAAAATCAGGCCGACTTAATGCTACTGCAAGCAGATAACCCAAACGTGATGACTGCAACAGTGAATACACTTGAACATCTACATTTATGGTAAGTGTACACAACTGCACTTTCTTTTTCGTTCCAAAGAAAACAGGGGACTTGAGATCTATTCTGGACTTGCACAGACTTAACAAGTCAGCGAAAAAGATGAAGTTCGGATGGTCACGCTTCAGTCAATCCTTTCTTTTCTGGGAAAAGACAATTGGATGCCCTCTGTAGACCTTCAGGATGCGTACTACCACATAAAAGATGGACAGACCATCCAGGGATCATCTATGCTTCCGGCTGGGAGCCAGCTATCAATTTCGTGCTCTGCCTTTTGGTCTCACTACAGCCCCCAGTGTATTCACCAAATGTATGGCAGTAGACACTGCTCACCTGAGACTGTAGTTCTGGGTCCTCACCGCCACCACCAAGCATCAACTCATTCAAGCGAGGGACACAAACTTACACCTATGCAATCGGGGATTACCATCAACTCAGGAAAATCTGCCTCATCTCCATCGCACCAGACCGTCTTCATAGAAGCAAAACTAAACACAGTATCTGAAGTAGTTAACTTCATTTGGTCTGCAACCTGTGGGATACGGATCCGATCTCTGATCCGAGCTGGCAACTTTACAAAGCTTAGATCCGGGCTCCTAGCTCCTCCCCTTACCCATAATCCCCGGCCAACCCTGACTGACCTCAGATCTAGTTTGCTGTGCTTCTGAACAGCAGCTAGATTGCGAGCTCCTGGTGTGTTTTTTTTGGCAGATAAGTCTCTCTTTAAAATTACTTGTTAAATTTGAGTGTGTGTTTGTGTGTTAGGTTCCCTTTTGATAGTTCAGTTAAATTTTGGTTAAAATTACTCTAGTTTCTTCCTCCCCTCGCTGGTCGTAGTTAGTGTGTGTGTTTAGTGTGTTGGGGCCTACCGAGTGAGTTTTTACTTTAGTATGTCTGAGGCCCCAAAACCAATATTCTCTAAGTGCACCGAGTGTGGCCATAAGCTCTCCCCGGCGGATGGCCACACTCGGTGCGTTCGGTGCCTTGGGGTTGAACACCTTTCCTCTGGATGTGCTATCTGTGTGGCATTCAACCCCAGGGCACTGAAGGACCGGAGGTTTAAGCTGATCCTGGCGGGACTTTTGCCCCCGGATTCGGCTTTGGCCTCCGGTGCTTCTGTGGCCTCCTCCCAGGCTTCGGTGGTGGCCACTCCAGCCTCTCTCCCCCCGGCTGGGACTCAATCTCCCGCTTCAGCGCCGGAGGAGAGGGATGTCAGGAAAGAAAAACGGAGGGAGAAGCACCACAAGCGGCGGGCCAAGGCCTCTGCTTCACCCCCCCCCGGCTAGGCGGGCTTCTCCCTCCACGGCTTCCAGGTCTCCTCCTTCTCGGCTCGGTCTCCATGCTTCTCACCGGGACCCGAGGAGGAGGAGACCCGATCTCCGTTGAGGTCATCGAGGCGGCACTCCCGGCCAGCCTCTGTGGCCTCAGAGATCAACGCATAGCCTTTCTGAAGCTGATTTGGACCAGGTGATGCGAAGGTTCATCCAGGCCCAAATGCAGATGAGAGTATTCCTGCCTCCCCCCCCCCTCCAGGGGGGAGCTCAACACCCTTCTTTGCCCCAATACCTCCTTCTCCGACCCGCTTCCCGGGTTCGAAGCGCTTGGAGCCGGGCAGCGTTGGAGCCGGGGGTGGGTCGGCGCCGACAGTATCTGGTACTTCGGCTCCATCTCTTCTTTCGAGATTTCCGGATCCATCCTTGTTGGATCCGAGCTCTCGGAGCCGTGCTCTGAGCTTCGGATCTGGGGGGTTTAGTGTGCCCTTGGCTCCGTCCCGGTCAGAGCACACTGGCCCTTCGGATCCGATGTTCTCTGCGCCGGCTCCAATCCACCCATCGGATCCGAGTGAGGGTCGGCTCTCTGATCCCAGAGAGAGTAGCTCTCCCTCGGCCTTCGATGTGGTGGAGAGGGCTCTGTTGAGTGCATCCAGGCCCCCGCTCCCTGCTACAGTTCCATCCCACACTCCCTCTCGTTTGGGTAATGTTTCCGTTGCCCGGCCACAGGAACAGCCTGCTTTGACGTCTCAGGTCGTTCTCCTGGAACAAGACATTGCTGGTGAGTCATCCTCGGACAGTCCCCCTGAGGATGTTCCTCACAAGCGTAAGTGTAAGAGGAGGCACGTGGACTCCCCCGAGTCCTTGACAGAAGACAAGGATTTGGATGAGGGGGAAGGCTCTCCAAGGTCACCCCCCAAGGATATCTCCTTCGGAGACGTCATGGAAATGCTTAGGATAAGAGGGGGTGGTCTGCCCCCAAGGCTTCCTTGGACGAATCCGTGTTCCTGGAGAGGTTCAAAGCAGGCCCATCTGCCTCTTGGGTGTCCCCTCCGGCCGACCCCTTAGTGGACCTTATCACCACTAGGGCGTGGAAGGAGCCGGACACTGTGGAGCCAGTCCCCAAACATCCTGACAAGATCCTGAGCCCCCCAGCAGAGAAATCCCATTGGAGCAGGGGACCCCCCCGTAGATGCCATGTTGGTGGTGGCAGCAACCAAGAGGGAGTTAGCCCAAGAGAATCCCTCGGTCCATCATCCGAGCAAGGAGTCTCGCTCGATGGACCGTCTCGGGAAGCGGGTCTTTAGTTCAGTGACCTTCGCTGTAAGGTCCCTGAACTACATGGCACATGTCATTCAATTGCCGCGAGACCTTATCAAAGAGTACGCTGCATCACCCCCGGAGTCCATGTCAGGGGAGGACAAACAATTGTACTCCTCTCGCATGGCCACTCTTAGGTCCATATCCAACACCTCTAAGCGGCTTTTATCCCATGCTACAGAGGGAGCAGCTAGAGCCAGCGGAGCAGGCCTAGTTATGAGGCACCAGGCTTGGCTCCGACATTGTGATTTTGCGGAACCCTTCAAGGCGTCCTTTGCGAATGCCCCCTTTGATGGTTCTACCCTATTTGGCAAGACTGTTCGCGAGACTTTGGCCCACAGCGAAAAGGACGGGAAGACGTCTGCCATCGGAGTCCGCTTCTCTGCTCCCCAGAGGCCCTTCTCCAAGAACCAAAAGGGACAGAAAGAGATGTAGTTCCGAAAGTCGCAACAATCCCAGTCTGCTCCGGACTCCCAGTCCTTCCGCGGCAGAGGAGGACAGGGTGGACGCCGCCCTAGAGGCAGAGGGGGCCCGAAGAACTTTGGGTCCAAAGAAGCCTTCTCTGATCAGCCCACGCAGCAACCCTGAGGGGCTGCCCGACTGCTCCACTCTGGAGGCAGTCGGGGGGGGCATTTCTCAAAGCACCTGGCAACTTGGGAGTCCATTACAACAGACCGCTGGGTGCTTCGTATCATATTCAGAGGATATTGAGTTCCCTTTTCCTACATTCCCGACACCCCCCGGACACCTCCCCGATGTTCCACCCAATCAGAGGGAGGCAGCAGCTGCGGAAATTCGGCTGCTTTTAGAAAAAGGAGCCATCCAGTACGTCCCCCCAGGCCAGTCCGGATCGGGTTACTACTCCAGGTTTTTTTGGTGCCAAAAAAGACGGGGGACCTAAGGCCCATCCTCGATCTTTCCCTACTAAACCTGTCAGTAACCAAAGAAACGTTCCGGATGGTCACTCTTCAATCTATTCTCCCCCTATTGCGGGAGAACGACTGGATGTGCTGCATAGACCTCAAGGACGTGTACTACCACATATTGATGAACGAATGGCCCAGGAGGTTTCTCTGCTTCTGGCTGGGAGCCAGTCATTATGAATTCAGGGTCCCTCCCCTTTGTTCTCACCTCAGCCCCCTGGGTGTTCACCAAGGTATTAGCAGTGATAGCAGCCCACCTGAGACTCCAGGGAATGCAGGTCTTCCCGTACCTGGACAACTGGCTCCTCACCGCCCTGACAAGGCATCTACTATGCTTAGCCAGGGACTACTTTCTCAACCTTGCTCCGCAACTAGGGATCACTATAAACTCGGACAAGTCCTCTCTCACCCTGACTCAGGTGTTAGATTTTATCGGGGCCAAACTGGACACCAACAGGCAACTAGTCTTCTTAACTCTCGACATGTTGCACACTTTGAGGGCACATGTGCAGGCCATCTTTCAATCTTCAAAACCCCCGGCGGGATTGGTTCTGAGGTCCCTGGGGTCCATGGCAGCCGCTATAAACCTTCTTCCCATGGCGTGTCTGAACATGAGGATTTAGTCCAATGGTCCCTTCATCAATACCCCTTGAGTCACCCCATTTCTCTCAGCAGGGCCTGCAAGAGGGCTCTTGTTTGGTGGCTTCAATCGCCGGACCTCCAGGTGGGACATCCCTTTGCCACAGTCCCCCCTCTTGCCACGGTGACCACGGACGCCTCTCGTCTTTGGGGGGGCAGTATTCGAGCAGGACGGTCCAAGGCACGTGGAACGATTCGGAGACCTTATTGCACATAAATGTTCTAGAGATGAGGGCAGTGCTGTTGTCGTTGCAAGCACTTCAGAGCCTTCTGCCTGTAGGAACAATTGCAATCCAGACAGACAGTATGTCTGTGGTGTGGTATATCAACAAACAAGGGGGAACCAGGTCTTACCCTCTCTGTCGAGAAGCCATGAGAGTGTGGGAATGGGCGATCTCCACCAACCACTTTCTCATTGCAACGCACATTCCGGGACGGACCAACATCCTGGCGGGACAGACCGAGTCGCACCATCCTTTCACCTTATGAGTGGTCCCTCAATCCTCGAGTAGCGAGTCGAATTTTTGCTGTTTGGGGGCAGCCCTGTTGCTATCTTTTCGCATCTCCCTCAAACACGAAATGCAACAATTACTTCGCTCTCATTCCCCCTGCCAGGGAAGCCCCAAAGGACGCCTTGGTGCATGCTTGGCCACCTGGTCTTCTCTATGCCTACCCTCCTCTTCCCCTCATGCTGAAACTTCTTCAGAAAGCCAGTCGGTTGGGGAGCAGGATGATCCTCATTGCCCCATTCTGGCTTCGCCAAGCTTGGTTCCCTTACCTCTGGTCTCATCGAGTGAATCCGCCCTGGATTCTAGATCCTCTTCTGGATCTAATCTCCCACCCCCAGGGGCTCCCACTTCCCGACCTGGCCAGCCTCAAGCTTACGGCTTGGCTGCTCCAGTTCCACTTGTAGCTAGGACTCCCGGTATCTCTTCTCCTGTTAAAACTATCCTAGTAGCAGCGCACAAGCCCTCTACTAGGCAGGTCTATGGTAGTAAATGGAAGCGTTTATCTGGGCAGAATGCCATAATTTGGACCCTTTTACAGCCCCCTTGCTGCGGTGCTGGACTTTCAGGTCTTTTTAATGGCGGAGCTAGCTGTTCTACGGTTAAGGTTCAGTTAGCAGCTATCTCTCATTACCACATAGGTACTGAAATGGTCCTTTGATGACTACAAAATTGTGCAAAACGTTCCTAAAGGGCACCTTTCTTCTTAGACTCCAATAAAGGAAGCGGTACCTCCATGGGATTTGACCTTGCTATTACATGCCCTGACAGCCCCTCCCTTCTGACCGGCGTCTTCAGTAGACCTCAAATATTTGTCTTGGAAATCAGCCTTTCTTGTGGCTATTACTTCAGCCCGGAGAGTGTCTGAATTGCAAGCTCTTTCTGTGAAACCCCCATACTTAGCCTTTCACAAGGATAGGATTTACCTCAGGACCAATCCCTCCTTCCTCCCGAAGGTAGTTTCTGAATCTAATATTAACCAATCTATCAGTTTGCCGGTCTTCTTTCCTAACTACCAGAACAAAGGGGAGTACAGACTTCATTCTTTGGACGTGCAGACAACTTAGATTTTACATTCATAGGACATCTGGTCATAGGCAATCCGACCAGTTGTTTGTCTTTTTTGCCAAATTTAATCTAGGTAAACCGGTCTCGAAAGTTTCCTTATCGAGATGGATTTCACAGTGTATCATTACAGCGTGACAATCCGCAGGCCCGCACCTCAAGGAGTTCGTGCCCATTCAACTAGGGCTATGACTACATCTGCCGCCTTTAAATCCAGGGTTTCCTTGGATGATATCTGGTTCAGCAGCCACTTGGGCCTCATCTCATACCTTCATCAATCATTATAAATTGGACATTACCTCCAGAGGGAGAACTTCTTTTGGTTCCGCAGTGCTCTGGAATATCCTTCCATGAAGGCAGCCCAAGGTTTAGGTAGCTGGGGACTCTGTCCCACAGGTTGCAGACCAAATGAAGTTAACTACTTCAGATTAAGAAGTTATGTACTCACCATAATGTTCCATCTGAGTAGGTAAACTTCATTTGTCTGCAACCGTTCCCCCCCTCCATCCCACTGACCTTCTGATGTATTTCATGTCATATAGTGATGTACCATTTCTGATAATGTAGTTAGTTATCCACTATAGTGCTTCGGGCAAACTTAATCTGAGGTTAGTCAGGGTTGGCAGGGGATTATGGGTAAGGAGAGGAGCTAGGAGCTCGGATCTAAGCTTTGTAAAGTTGCCGGCTCGGATCCATATCCCACAGGTTGCAGACAAATGAAGTTTACCTACTCAGATGGAACGTTATGGTGAGTACATAACTTCTTATTCTATGACATTGTCTACCCCCAGAAAGAATTTCTTTCTTATGAGAACAAGTATCCTACCTGCTTCCAAAAAAAAAAAGCCCCAGTCTCAATGGTACTCAAAATGCTAAGATCGATGGCAACAGCAGTCATTGCCATTCCCATCACACAAATGCATGTGCGAATTCTACAATGGCTCCTATTCTCTCAATGTTTTTTTCAGGAACTTCCAATGTCACATCAAATTGTCATAACGAATGCATCCAAGAAGGACCTTCAATGGTGGCTGACATCTCAGCATGCATCTCCGGGACGTCCATTCGTTCTACCCAATCCCATAGCCATGCTGACCACGGATGCTTCCTTATTGGGTGGGGGGAGGCATTTTCAGGTAAGAACAGCCCAAGGCACGTGGAAGAAATACGATCTCATCTGCATATAAATGTCCTGGAGATGAGAGCAGTACTTCTAGCATTGCAGTCCTTTCAAGGCTTGCTACCTCTGGGAACAATTGCTATTCAGATGGACGACATGCCAGTAGTCTGGTACATCAACAAACAAGGAGGAACCAAATCTTTACCCCCTTTGTCGGGAGGCCATGAGAGTATGGCAGTGGGCAATCTCCTCCCAGCGCATTGTTACCAATGCACATCTCTGGGAAATCCAGTGTGATAGCAGACAAACTGAGCAGGGCACTCTTACTGCCTCACGAGTGGTCCCTGAAGCAACAAGTAGCGGAAAGGATTTTCCTCAGGTGAGGCCAGCCTTGCTGCGATCTCTTTGCCACTCCAACAAACACGAAATGCAGCAGCTACTTTGCCCTAATCCCCAACTGGGGAAAGCCCCAAGGGATGCACTGCTGCACAGTTGGCCCCTGGGTCTCCTTTATGCATTTCCCCCCCTTCCCTCTGATTCCCAAGGTATTACAGGAAGCAAATCTTCTGGGAAGGACCATGATAGTAATAGCCCCTTACTGACCTCAGCAAATTTGGTTTCCCTTCCTCCAGCCTCATCTTTTGGAAGAACCCTGGACCCAGTTCTAGATCTGTTGACCCATTCATTGGGGGCTCTTCACCCTTCCCTTCATTCCCTAAAGCTGACAGCTTGACTGCTCCAATTCCCACAATAGCCAGGATTTACAACCTCTCAACTGAGGCCCAACATATTATAACATCCTCTCATAAATCCTCTACCAGAAAGTTATATCTTAGCAAATGGAAGAGATTTTCTTTATGGGCTTCTCGGAATTATGTTGATCCTTATTTAGCTCCGATCCCATCTATATTGAAATTCCTAACTAAACTTTTCAATGAAGGAGTGGCTGCAGCTACCATTAGAGTTCAGTTAGCAGCAATATCAAACTTTCATTTGGTTTCCAAGGCTCTGTCATGTCGCATTAACTTGCTAAAGCCTTGACGTCTCCAGGCGTTTCTGCAGTTATACTGCTCCTCTAAGTGTCAAATATTGCCTGTTCATATTTGCATTAATAATTCCAAAACCATGTTACATTCAAGGTATCAGAAAGTTTTATCTTGAAGCGTACATGATAGCAAACACAATTGTATTGATATATGACCTCTGTCAATGGGTATTTATTAAAAATGTAAGGTGATAACTTCAATTTTTAAATGCTGAAGCCACGCCCACTAGGAGTTAAAGGTGCACACTCAAAAGAGCTCTACTGGAGGGAATGAGTTAAAAGTGCAATTCATTTGAGGCCTCCAATCATAGCTTCAGTCATGCCATGGAATCTAAGTTTAGTTTTATCCAGAGTCATACTACCTCCTTTCGAACCAGCCTCATCCTGTTCTTTGAAATTCCTTTCATGGAAGACTGTTTTTCTGATAGCTATTACTTCTGCCCGATGAATTTCTGAGCTACAAGCCTTAACAATCAAACCTCCTTATCTGATTTTCCAAAATGACAGAGTTTCTCTCAGAACGAATCCATCCTTTTTACCAAAAGTTTGTTCAGAGGCAAATCTTAACCAATCTGTTGAGTTGCCAGTTTTCTTTCCCCAATACACAAATAGGATGGAACACATGCTGCACAAACTTGATGATGTTCATAGACAAGTATGATTTTACCTAGACAGAATGAAACAATTTAGGTCAACGGATCAGCTTTTCCCTTTTGAGAGTCAAAGAATGGTGCCTCAGTGACAAAAGTAACCTTGTCAAGATGGCTATCAGATTGCATTTCCTTTATTTATAATTCACAAAATGCCCCCTTGCAACAAAAAGTAAAGGCCCACTCTACTAGAGCTGTTTCAACCTCATTAGCTTTTTCTGTGAGGTTACTATTAGCTTCTATTTGTGCAGCAGCTACCTGGTCAACAACTTGTACCTTTATCACTCAATACAAAGTAGATAAGGCCTCCAGGGACAGGACCTCCTTTGGTTCCACAGTTCTGAGGAATATACTCCTGTGAGCCACCTGAGAAGATGGTGCTTGGGATGCTACCCATCAGTAAAGAATGAACGGCGAGATAGAACAGCTTCACATAAAGAAGTTATGTATTCACCATAACGTTCCATGTGAGTTGTTCATCTCGCCTTCATTCTTGCGTCCCACCCTCCAACCCTCATCCAGTCTACTTGAGGTCCGTATAGAGTGTTTTTTCTCTTATCCAACTCTGAGTGGCATATTTATACTACTAAGTAGTCATGCAGCAAACAAGATCTAAGGGAAAATCGGGGTGCATCATGGGATAAGGGAGTTGGCTTTGAGCTGGTTGAAGACCTTGAACTTTTGCAGTTGGCCGAGTTGGTGCCGAGGATTGGCTCCAAATCCATCAGTAAAGAATGAAGGTGAGATGAACAACTCACATGAAATGCTATGGTGAGTACATAACTTCTTTTTAACAACTATGGATTTCTAATTTTCACTGTAGAAACCAATTCCTTTTCTCGACTACTTCCAGATGATGTAAAGTTTTCCTCTGAAAGGAATCTTGCTATGTAGACATTCCGATCTCGTGGTTATTCTTCAGAAGCTGACACAGAAATCCTTGAACCAGTGAGTTATTGTAATAGAGTTCTTACATGGAAAACATTTTTTCTTGGTTGCATTACATTGGCAAAATGAAATTTCAGAGCTTCAGGCCTTGTTTACTAAGCCACTTTATAGTCATGAGATAGGGTGTCCCTTCTGACCCACTCCCTCCTTTATAACCAAGTAGTCACAGAAATTAACGTTAATCATTCTTTCAGAATTGCCAATTTTCTTTCATAATTTTTCTAATTAATGTTTAATTTTTTTTTATGGGGCCATCTAATACAGAAAATATGACCAACTGTTTATCTTCCTTTCCTTCTAACCACTTTACAGTCCCATATATGATCTTGGCCATATAGATTATTGATTGTATTTTCACTCATTTATTCCCAAAACGGTTTAGAATTGCTTCGTCATCCTAGAGTTATTCTACCAAATGTATGACTGCTTCATCAGCCCTTCTACCACAGTTTCTTTTGAATGATTTCTCTAGTACAGTCACTGTTTTTTTACAATTCATAACCTTGTAACGCATTACAAACTTGGCAGAAGCAGACCTTCCTTTGGTTTGACAGTCTGGCATATCCTTCCTTGAGGGCCTCCCAAGAATTAATACCTGGGCACTATAACCCATCAGTGAGGAAGAATGAAAATGACAACTTCAGATTTAGGAGTTATGTACCTACAATAACTTGGTGTCTGGGTGTTGTCTGTTTTCATTCTTCCTCACCTTCCTCCAGCCTTATCCTTCTAGAAGGATATTGAGTGTTACATACATTTTTTTTTTTAATTCTACATTTCAGTTGTAAATCTTACCTTATCTGTCCTGTCTCTATAATTCTGTAGACATAGGCAGCAAACTCAGAGGCATTAGAGGTAGCATGGGACTTTATGGGAAGAGGGAGGAGCTTGAGACTGGGAGCCAAAGTCTGGGAAGTTGCAGCTGAGTTGAATCTGAGGATCAGCTCCGTAACACATCAGTGCGGAAGAATGAAAATGGACAACACAGATACCAAGTTATGCTAAGTACATAAGTCCCAATTATCCATTATGTTGTGATGAAGGAAGGTCTTGCATGACTTTGCCTTACTTTCCAAAGGTTGCATTTGTTCAACCTGTTCAGAGCTCTCTCAGAGATGCAGCAGCAATACAGTAGTATGTGTGCTAAATTAGTTGTGGTTTTGCTGTTGACATCCCTGAGTCTGTACACCAGATATCTAATTTACAGCTGCCCCCACCTCCTTTTTTATTTTCATTCTGTATTGAATTTTTTAGTTTGTTCTCCTGTTTGCCTGTCATTTGTGACTCCTCAATGATAGAGCAAGCTGCCCCATTTTTGGACATGGTCCTAGGAACCTTGTAAACATTTCAACCTTAATGCAGCAATGCTGTAATTTAAATTTTTTATGTATCACAAGTCTTAAATTTTAGTATTTTATTACATGTTTCACTCATAGCACTTTAGATGGTGTATGTGGTTTCTATACATTTTTTTCAAACTTTCTTTTGGTATTTTGAATGCTCATTACCTGGAGTACTGAGCTTAGAAATGCTGATTTATGGTTCATGCATTAAGTGATTACATCATGCCATATGGAGCCCTGAAATGCAGTTAAGAGTACAGAGATTATGACTGCAGATGTAATCATCAGGCAGAGCCATTAGTCTGGCCTTCGGTTGCTGAATATTTAAAGTGCTGACAGAGGTAAAAGCTTTTTGGCAGCCACTTAACTTCTCAAACAGAGTAGCGCTGCAAAAGCAAAGGTCTAATATCAACTTCAGCGGGTTAATAGTTGGGACATCCCCTGCTGTGGTCTTTTTTTTTTTTCTCTCTCCATATTACGTCGTCAGCCCTTTTTTTGTGTACATGGGGGCCAGGATATCACTTAAACACGGACAATCATCTAGAGTCAAGGGGCTCATACAGCTGGGTGGCTAGGCCTGCTACTTTTTTCTTCCATACCACACATTCAAGCAGATTTATACCTATTGTCAATTTAGAGTGTCCAGTCCACCTACTTGTATGCCTGAACACAGGGAGGACATGCAGACTGTGCACAGAAGGCACCCCAGCTGAGAATCGAACTGGAGAACGTCTTGCTGTGAGGCAACAGTGCTATTTGCTGTGTCACTGTGCTGCCTATTTGTGTGTATGTGCATGTATAATTTTTATTTTAATCTGGCATACTCAAAGGAGTAACATTATACATAAGAGTTAGGGGAGGGCATAGCTAGCCTTTGCACCCCTCTTATTTCTGCCATAGTTTGAATTATGATCCTGATTTTCATCAGGGAAAAGTTCCTGTGTTCTGGCTGTAAGCAAAATAGCACATCAGCATGTGTATGTGGCTACCTTGCCATAAGCCAAAAGTTGCACTTCATTGACACTTGGCTTATTGCCGGGCTGCCATAAACCAAGACTTGCACTGGCATTGTCACTCATCTGTTAGAAAGGCATGACATAAAGTACAGCTTTAAGTGCTGTCTGGCAAAATGCCTTACCCACCACCACCAAGGTGCAAGGTGGAGAAACTCAAGACATAAGTATTTCACAAGAAAGTGGTGGATGAAAGCACCTATTGAAGGGAGTAATATTAGTCTTCTTGATATGATCCCAGGCCAGTGCCAAAGCACTGTGAAACGGTAAAGCATGTGGATAACAGATACTGGTCACATTTTCCAGAAGCAAGTATTTTCAAAGCAGACTAGGGGAGGAGCACAGCAATTCATCAACTCCCCCTTTATTAGTGTCAAATTAAATTTATACCAGTTTCCACAGCCAGTTCTGGTTGTGTTGTCTGATAAAACAATGACTACAGCTAAGGTTACCCAAGTTTAATTATCGTCTTGAATGGTGTTTCATGGAAACAGGCAACCCTCATTGCTGTTTGAGTTGCTCCCACCCATGGATGGTCTTAAGTAAACTCTAGATGTTCATCGTGCTATGCTGCTGCAGTCATCACACTTGGGTTATCTGCCGTCAGGCGGTCCTGCAGTCGGCCTGAATTCCAAAGCCTTGGTCCAGCGTCGGTTGTCATTGCTTCTTCCCTGACGTCAGTGCGGCAGAGGTATAAAAGAGGCAGCCGACGCGATTTTCTTCAGTCTTTCTTGCCTTGTGGTGCCCGAAGCAGAAGCAGTTCGCAAGTGCCTGTCGGCCAGATTTTCGAACAGAATTTCAGCCGAAGTCTTCTATGAAGCTAAGTTCCCCGTTGGGGAAACTTTTCTTGCCTCAGACCGATGTCAGACAAAGTTAATTGCATTTCTTGTGGGAAGCAAATACCTCATAAGGATTTTCATTCTTATTGTATGCCTTGCCTAGGCCCAGACCACGACGTCTCTGTCGGTCTTGCGCTAGGTTCAATAAACACACTATTAAGCGTCGGGCTGATACCGCCCGACATTATTTTGGCAGAAAATTCAACTACATTATATTGTCGGAACTTCCGACTACCGCTATGCTTAAAAAACTCAAGGACAAAGACCGGCAGCCTAGACCAGAGACCGAGGTCTCGGTTAGGCCTGCCGCCGGATCTTCGGTACTCAGTGAGGCACCTACGCAGCCCCTGACTACCGCAGATTTAGAATATACTACTACCTCTTAGTCAGAATCTACCGGGCCACTGGAGCCGGTTCCTCCTCAACTCGCAGACGCCAGCCCTGGCGGCGACCCAGAGACTATGGACAGGCCTTCAGTTTCAGAAGGCGTTTTTAAACCGACGACTCTTTCCATTAAGTCATACACTAAGCTTCCAAAGGTTAAGAAACCGAGTCCACAGACTCCCATACAGGCCCCTATGCCTAAAAAAAAGATGCTCAAAATGGTGGAGGACCTGATTATCCTTATCAGAGGTTCCCAGCCCCCTCCTGACAAAAGGCCTAGACTGGAGGAAGACTTACCTCCTTCTGACCAGGAATCCATTTCCTCAGCAGACTCTGAGGAACAGGATTACCCCTTCCCTCTCTATGAAGACTCAGATGCTGAGGAGTCTATTCCCTTTGTCCCCCCCCCCTGAAGACTTCTCTTTTGGGGAAAACCTGCACACCATGAGAGAGCATTTCCACTGGGAAGGACAAGATTACTCTGACTCCAAGAAAATACTCAGTGAGTTTCTTCTTTTGCCTCAGCATAGACCCCTAGCCATTCCACCTGTTTTGGACATTCTGGATGATGTTTACACTGAATCTAGTCTAATTCCAGACTCCTTACCTCCAGCACCACCTAAACCTGACAGATACTATCGAGTCCCTGAATCTCATAAGTTTTTATATAAAAGCCCTGCTGCAGACCCAGAAACCATTTCCTAGGGTCCCAAAGGGGTTAAGGCCTCTACTGCTAAGAATCCACTACCTGCAGAAAGTGATTCCAGGGCATTAGAAAGATGGGGAAAAAAGTGTATACCTCTGCCACTTTGGCCATGAGGGCATTAAACTGCCAATTCTACATGATTAAATACCAGCAGTACTTGCTTACTCAGTTAAAACAGAAAATTATCCCTCAAACAGATTAACTAGATTTCAAAGGGATGCAAGATTTGTTGCATGCAGCAGAACAAGTGGGAAAGCATACCTTGCAGTCTGGTTTTGATTCTTTGGAGGCCTCATGTAGTGCAGCAGTCACAGGGTCTGTAATACGTAGACATGCTTGGCTAAAAGAGCAGACCTTGCCAGAGCGTGTCAAAGCAAAGTTACTGGATGCTCCACTGCAAAAGGATGCGTTATTTGGTGTCAAAGCAGAGGAAGTTTTAAAGAAGATGGAAGAAAAGGCAAAATCAATGCAAACAGTTAATGATTTTTTACAGGTACAACCTCCTCGCCTCAGCAGAAACTGGCCATGAAAAAACTGGTCCTTTCTTGCTTCAGACAGACCCTAAAGGGGCAGGTACAGACGCCCTAGGGGCAGAGGCCAGGCACAGGGTTCCTTCAGGCCTAGACATTGACAAACAACAACTCAAAGAGGGGGGGGGGCAGATCTCAACCCTTCAGAAAACAAACTCAGTGATTTTCCTCTTCGCCTGCCAAGCATAATTGCCCAGGCAGCACCTCTAGGAGGAAAACTGGCTCTTTTCCCACAAAACTGGCACATCATAACAAAGGACAAATGGGTTCTGGATATTATTACCCGAGGCTACAGATTTCATTTCCACACTTTACCACAGATGAGAGGCATGCCAAATCTGCCAACAAACCAATGAGCAGAGGCACAAAAACAAATTTCAGCTCTCATGAACATGAAAGCAATTCAAAAGGTACCTACGCAAGGTCAAGGATTTTACTCGAGACTATTTCTAGTACCAAGAAAGGACAAAGCCTGGAGACCCATCTTAGACCTTTCAATTCTAAACACGTACCTGGACATTCCCAAATTCAAAATGCTGACACTACAGCAGCTTCTTCCCATGCTGGGCAAGGAGTCTTGGCTGGTAACGTTGGACATCCAAGAGGCATACCTGCATGCCCCTATCAGACAAGATTGCAGAAGATACCTCAGATTTTTGGCAGGCACAACGCATTATCAATTCTCTGCATTGCCCTTTGGCTTATCTACTGCACCCAGAGTATTCACAAAATGCCTGGCATCAGTAATTGCATACTGCAGACAGCGAGGAATACAAATTTATCCATATCTGGACGACTGCCTGATCCAAGCGGACAGCAAAGACATCCTACTACAGCATCTGGCATTTGTGACAAAGTTGCTAAGTTGCCTAGGGTACACAGTAAACAAAAAGAAGTCAAAACTAATACCCTCACAAGAAATAATTTTCCTGGGTGCCAGCTTGAATACGACCCAGATGGCTTACCTCACGCCAGACCAGCAAAAACAACTGGCTCAGTACTTCAAAAATATGGCAACTTCTACCCAGCTCACTGCAAGGAAATTCCTGCAGGCATTGGGGTACATGGCATCCTGCATTCAACTAATTGCATATGTAAGGCTACATATGAGAAAACTACAATGGTACCTAAAAAGTGTATGGTCCCAGCACAGACACAGCCTCGAAGTAACTATAACTCTCATTCCCTGCCTTCAAAAAGAGTTTCTATGGTGGGCTCAAGCATGCCAAGCAAACAAGGGCCTTCCTTTTGTCTCACCTCCACCAAACCAAACCTTGACAACAGATTCATCAGACTATGCCTGGGGTGCACACATGGCAGGACAATGCATACAGGGCAAATGGTCTGCAAACCAAAGGCAGCTACACATCAATCAAATGGAGATGCTAGCTGTAAAAAATGCATTAACAGCCTTCAAGAACCTTTTGCATCCAGGACAACTTCTAATAGAGACGGACAACACCACAGTTATGTGGTACATAAACAAACAAGGAGGGACGCACTCCTACCCACTATGCAGACAGGCAATGGACTTGTGGAACACAGCATTAACTTACCAAGTTCAACTGCAAACACAATTCCTGCCAGAAAAAGAAAACATTTTGGCAGACAAATTAAGCAGAAATTTGACAGACCCTCACGAGTGGAGACTTCACCCACAAGTATTCTCAATGATAACTCAAAGGTGGGGACTGCCAGACATAGATCTGTTTGCCTCAACCAACAACTGCCAGCTACAAAAATTTTGCACAAGGACTTGCCATCCCCTGGCCTGGAAAGTGGATGCCCTATCATTCAGTTGGACAGCATTGTCAGTCTACGCCTTCCCACCTCTGCCTCTACTCTCCCAGGTATTACTGAAAACCAGATCGGAGAGACCACAGATGATCCTCATTGCCCCGGACTGGCCACGTCAGCACTGGTACCCACTTCTACGAAACTTAACTCACAGCCCTCCATGGATCTTACCTCAATTCCCTCTGCTGTTAACCCAACAGAACTTTCATTTACTTCACAGTCAGCTAAGGACCTTAAATCTAGCTGCATGGAAAATACCTTAAAGTATCAAACAGCACTTCTCTCAAAAGACGTCCAGAATGTCATTTTGGAGGCCAGGAGGCCCAGCAACAGAAAAACTTACTCAGACAAATGGAAAAGATTTTGTGTATGGAACCAGGCCAGAAGCCTAAATCCTGGTATCCCAAATATTCCGCACATACTTCAATATCTAACTGAGCTGCTACACAAAGACCTTTCTTTCTCATCCATAAAGATCCATACTTCAGCCATTTCAGCTCAGTATGATACGGTTCCTCCCATTTCAGCTCAGTATGATACGGTTCCTCCCATTTTCTCTCATCCTTTGCTAAGGCAGTTTCTCAGAGGGGCAAAAAATATAAGACCCCCCAGAAAACCACCTACTCCAACGTGGGATCTAAATTTTGTACTTGAAAAGTTAACACTTCCTCCTTTCGAACCAGCCTTTTCAGCAGAGCTTCAATACTTGTCATGGAAGACAGGCCTGCTGCTAGCTATCATCTCAGCACACAGAGTCTCAGAACTGCAGGCACTTATGGCAGTGGAACCTTTCATCATTTTCCATCAGGACAGAGTATCTTTACGCACCAACCCTTCTTTCATGCCAAAGGTAGTATCCAGTGTGACTCTCAATCAGACCATACACTTGCCCACCTTTTATCCAAACCCACAGAATAAAGGAGATTGACTCCTTCACTCTTTGGACATTCACAGACAGCTACGTTACTATTTGGACAGGACAAAGGCCTTCAGAAAATCTGACCAACTCCTTGTATCCTATGCACCAGTCTTAGCAGGAAAGGCGGTTTCAAAGCAGACCATCTCCAAATGGATAGCACATTGCATCAGCTTTTGCTACTCACACCACGGGAAAGCAGTGCCTGCTAGTATTAGGTCTCACTCTACCAGGGCTACAGCAACCTCAGCAGCCTTCCTCCGAGGAGTCCCAACAAAGGACATTCTGGAGGCAGCTACCTGGAGTTCAGTGCACACCTTCACCAAGCATTACCACCTTCCTCTGTACTCCAAAACCAGAGCTGGGTTTGCCACTGCAGTTCTGCAGGGCATCTTAGCTGTGCCTAACCCAGTTTAGCTCCTACCACCCTACCATAGCTTTGGGACTCTACCCAAGTGTGATGACTGCAGCAGCATAGCACGATTAACATAGTATAGTTTTGTACCCACCATAAATGTAGATGTTCGAGTGGTTATGCTGCTGCAGTCCAGGTTATCCTCCCTCCATCCCCTCTTTCTAACAAGGCTTTCTCTTATACTTCCATGTACTTCATCCTTTGGGATGCATGTCTATATGGTGTATTTGCTTACATCTAGTACCATTGTTTTGCAAGCTTCTGATTTTGCCTTCTTAGTTTGGGGGCACCTGACATCTGGGGCAAGAAAAACTGAAGAAAATGGCGTCGGCTGCCTCTTTTATACCCCTGCCACACTGACGTCAGGGAAGAAGCGATGACAACCAACGCCAGACCAAGGCTTTGGAATTCAGGCCGACTGCGGGACCGCCTGACGGCAGATAACCCAAGTGTGATGACTGCAGCAGCATAACCACTCGAACATCTACATTTATGGTAGGTGCAAAACTGTACTTTCATTTAGCGAGGCTCTGTGGCCTGCAGGTATAAGAGCAAAAAGCATAAAGATAAAAAAATTGTAGCCATTCTTCACTTTGATATATGACAAAGAATTTGCAAAAGGTGCAGTTTATCAACCATAGATTCGCTTTTTGGGGTAAGCATTGTCCATTGCCTGTTCAGGCAGTTGGTGTATGCCTATAACCAATCTGCACCATATGCATCACCTGTCAAGCCCCCTTCCCTCGCTCACAGTTGCTTGAGAAGAGAACTCTGGAAATCATTCTTGTATCCAGCAAGGCTTAATGATCCAGAGCAGATTTCATGGGATTTTCTCCAGCACACAAGTCAAGCCTTTCTTCAACAGTTATTTGACACGTTTGATATTTGGTGGAATTACTTGCAGGTGTAGGAGTGTTTTTCCCATGATAAGCCCCAAACTAAAAACTTGTAAACCAACTTCTGGATCTCATCTGATCAAGAATGCATCTGTCCTAAACTACCACTGAAGAATTCAAATGCAGTTTTTCCAGGGGCAAGTCCCTCTGTACTCTGATGTGTCACCCCTGCCTTACTTAATACTAACACTGCAGTTGCACAGCAGTGGGGAAAAGAGAATCTACTGTACAGCACCCAGCAGTCTTGCAGTTAGCGATGCCAAAATGCCTACATTATAATGGCCAGGAAGCAAGCATGTGTTTACTTTCAACAATTGAAGAAACGTAATTGAGTAGTTACAACTTGATCAAATAACCATCAAGCAATGGTAAGGAAGCCTCTGGGAGATCAGTTCTTAGTGGAAGCATTGACTGTGGCATCGTAAGATCCTGTGCACTCTGCTTTGACCCTGTTTTGCCTTCAGCAAGTAAGCATATTACTGAATGGCTGCTCAATACACAGGGAAATGCACTTCACACACAGCTCCTTATGCAGAGGCTTAGTGATCAGAACAAGGGCAGGAGAAGACTTCCCTTCTGTCTTTAGAGGGAGAATCAAAGGATGCAGATGCCCTTGGTGTAGTGATGTGGATAAGTACAATGAAACACCTATCTCCTGTAAGTAGCTTCCCTCTAGATGACCTAGTCTAGAGAAATTCTTAGATTGTTAAAGTTTTCCGTGAACTGGCCCGTGTCCCAACCCCCACCCACACACACACATGCAGTCTCCCATAATTCCACAAATGTGTATTTGGTGAGAGAGAAATTTTGAGTCATTGTTGAGTCTGTGCCATAGAACTAGTCCTCATGTATGCTATTTTCACAATCTTGAAACATCATGATGTATTACTTACTGTGTTCCCAAGGAGATAAGTGCCCTCAACAAGTCCCAACTGAATGCTGAGTGGATGTCAGCCTCTAAGGATCCTCAGGCAGACCGGATTCTTTCTGTACTTCTGTGCTTGCTGACTACTGGGTCCTGCCCCTTTTCTAGTCATGCACATTCATTCCACTGTTTACTAGTGCAAGAGCCAATCATGGTGGTGGCTGTCTTCCAGGCAGCCCTTTTTAAATTAACTAACTTGGGCCTGTCTGGTCTGGTCTGTTTGGAAAATATTTGGCAACATTTTTTGGTAGAAAGGTGCACATAACCTTATCCATTATATACCTATATATATATATATATATATATATATATATATATATATATATATATATATATATGTATATTATACCCACGAACATTCGCTGCTCAGTGAAAATTGTGCCCGGACGTGTTAATGCATCCACAAACCAAATATCGAGCACTAGAATGGTTATTTTAACCCAAATGGATAAGATAAAATAAGACACACCAAATTATGCCAAATCTTTAATGGCCAGCCAATCTCCCACATCGAACACAAACCTAGGTTTCGGCAACTGGTGTCATCAGTGTGTATTGCTGAGAAGGTAGAAACCCAATTTATACATTTTTCTTTCTGGGCTTCATAAAGTCATAGGATGCCCATTACAGTTAATACTCCTTGAGTATGTAAAACACACCATAACAATACATAACTCAATTCACACTCTACAGTAATATATACCTATATTTTCACAATTCACCCATTTTGTTAATTGGACCTATATTTTTAGAAAAAATCCCTATACTAAACTAAACTCGCCTACCAGTGATCATTAATTCCTGGTTTGAAAAGTGCACCCAAATACACTATCCACATCCTTTCCTGTTAAAATTTTATGTTTACGTGCTGTGGTCAATTAATTTCCTATTACCTTATCGATACCCAGGAATATGAAATGGGCCCCAGTAAGTATCAATGTATGTTTGTATAAAGCACGAGGTATCCTTTTACAATTGATGTCACTGATATGTAATGCAATTCTTTGTTTTAAACTTAAAGAAGTCTGACCCACATAGAAAGAACCACATTGACACAGCCATGTATACCACCCATTCACTGGTGCACGTAATAAGATGTCTTATATTGTACACCTTTGCTGTATTAATGGAGGTAAATTACTTTGTTTTTGAGACCACCTTGCAGTAAATGCAATGACCACAAAAAGTACTGCCAACAATCTTATTTTCTTGTTTTGTCGGTATATTCTTATTGCTCTTCTTAAAGTCTGCTAGATATTCACCTATAGTCCTACCTCGCCTATATCCAAACCAACACGATCTATTAATGGGCCCAAAAACTTGTCGTTTTTTAATATATGCCAGTATTGTTGGATTATGTTCTTGATTTTAAAGGTGTTACTACCAAACTTAGTTATAAACATAATGACCTGATTTTTATCTTTTTGTGGTAACTCTCTGGTCTCCAACAGTTGTGGTCTTGACATAGAATTGGTCACGTGCATTGCTCTGTCCACATCTCTGGCTTTGTACCCTCTTGCCAAAAACCTAGATCTCATCTGTTCGGCCTGTGCCTGAAAATCTTTTTGTTGACCACATATACGTTTAAGTCTCTTGAATTGAGCTTGAGGAATATTGGTAATGATATGGTTAGGATGGTTACTATCAGCCCTCATGAGTTTTTTGTAAATGGTTTCCAGTATAGATCTGTGTGTACTGTTCCTTCCTTAGCCTTTGTAACCATGACATCCAAAAATTCCACTTTGACTATCTATTTTCCCACTAAACTGGATACCATACCTATTGTTAATGAAAAATGTCACAAATTAATGCCATCTATCTGCTGTGCCCTGCCATACCACCCAACAATCATCAAGGTACCTATGCCACATCAGTAATTCCGACTTGAACTCATTTTGTTGATAAATAACTTGCACCTCTATAAACCCCATAAACAAATCTGCATATATGGGTGCAAATGTTGCACCCATTGCTGTACCCTTAATCTGTAAATACCATTCTGACCCATATCTGAAAGAATTATGTTCCAACACTATGCCTAACATGGTTAACAAAAATTCTTGTTGTCTAGGTTGATAGTAATTCGAAACCTCAAACCAATAGTTTACAGCTGCAATTCCTCCCCAATGTGGGATACTCGTATACAAGGCTTGGACATCCAATGTGCCCATATAAGCCTGAGTTGGAATTTGCAAATCATCCATTAATTGTAAGAATTGATTGGTGTCTCTAATCCTGGCTGACACATATATTAATAATGGTTTGAGTTTTGATTCTAAGTAGACTGACAAGGGTTCAATCAAGGACCCTCATCCTGCTACTATGGGGCGTCCTGGTGGTGAAATGACTGATTTGTGTATCTTGGGTACTAAGCAAAAATATTGGAGCAAAGGATCTATTACTGTCAACTGTTGTTCAATGTCCATACTGATGATTTCAGTCTCTCTAGCTCTTTTCAAAAACCTATCAATTTCTTGCTTGAATCCTATGGTGGGATCTATAGGAAGATGACAATAGGATATTGCGTCCGTAAGGTGTTTGTGAATTTCTTTTTCATACTCTTCTTTTCCCCAGACCACTATGGCTCCCCCCTTATCAGCTTTGGTAATGACCAATCTGTCATTGTTTTGCAAATTTTCCAACGCTTGTTTCTCAGCCAATGTCATATTTCCCTGAAATTCCTGAATATGTTACTCTGATTCAATTGTAAATCTTGTAACGCATGTTCCTCGAATGTTTTTACCACCCCATAATAAGGTGGCTGAAAATCTGATTTCCTAAATTTAAATTTATCTGATTGGTCCATGGTCTGGGGCCTATGAGCAAAATATTTCAAATTTAAATTACGATGGAATGTTTTCATGTCTTTCACAACATCAAAATAGGGACACATGGCAGGCTGGCACAAAGCCTAAACCTTTATTCAGCATGCTGAGTTCCAAATCTGAAAAATTATACTGTGTCAAATTCACTACTAATTGATTTTCTAATGCCTGGCTATCTGTAGGACTGTCTATCCACTGTCCACTGTTGATTTTTTTGCTGAACATCTCTTCCATTTCTTTGACTATGATGTTTCCTGCCCTCTCCCCTAAAGAGCCCCTAGATCTCTTGGACACCCTAACCATATCATTACCAATATTCCTTAAGCTCAATTCAAGAGACTTAAACGTATATGTAGTCAACAAAAAGATTTTCAGGCACAGGCCGAACAGATGAGATCT
>NC_056746.1:1061933219-1061960719 GCF_019279795.1 Protopterus annectens | reverse complement strand
GTCCAGGTTAGGTGGCCGAAAGGTGTGGTATGAATTATAGCCTGGTAATGCAGGGGTGCTCTCTGGAGCCTTGAACCAGGTCTCTTTCACTGCACAGATGTCGATGTTCTCCATTTTAAGGGGTGCCTCGAGTGAGTGCATTTTGAGGTTTAGAATTCTAGCATTAAGTAGTATTACCCTCAGATTTTGCTTGCTTGTACCTGTTACGGTGGTGAATTTGTCATTTGAATCTTGCCTAAAAAAGGCACTATAGGGGTGGCAAGAGCTTTAGCCAGTATCCGGAATCCCAAGGGCGACAGGTGCAGTCAGTCTCTGGCAAAGCATCGTGGTTTATTGATCATGTCATCCCAGGCAGACAGATACTGGATCCCCTTAGAATGACATCAGAAGCTTAGCTAATTGTTGAAGTCAATCATTTTGTCTTTGTACTGTGGTATCATTCTGGGTGATGGCAGGATGCTCCTCATGGCTAGGGTCATACCTGCCTGGGCTACAAAATCGGACAGCTCCTCCATGTCTCTTTTCATGTAGTCCAGGGAGGTACATCTCTGGTCATTCACACGAACATGGACAATGACAGAGTCATATTTGTACTTGTGGAGTGACCTGAGTGCATACGTTATGTGGCAGATCCTGGCACCTGACAGTAACTTTCTCCTTGTTTAGCCTGGTTAGTGGAACATCAGTGTGCCTGACTATAGAGTCACCTATGTCTAGAGTGTTTGATAAGTTGTTATGCTTTATGGGCTGTGGTTGAGTGGCACACTGAGTTTGTGGGCTATGTGTCATTTGGGTTGTGTTGTGGGGGGTGGAGGTTGCTTGTTTTTCTGCTTTGGAGGTCCCTGTTGCTTGGGTAGATTTTTTTGAGAGCCTCTGCGAATGTAGGTGTGTGTTTTGTGTTTCTATGTGTGGGTTTTGGTGGCGTAGGTTTTGAGGGACTATGTGATGAGTGTGGTGTGGTGTAAGTGTTAACCTTCTCCTCTTACTGTCTAGTCCAGTCTTGGGCGAAGAGATCTTTGCTTCCAGTTTGGCTATATAATTGCATCTCTCACAGGTTGTAGTGTTGGGTGCTAGGAGGAGAGGGTTGTCTGTGTACATGAGGCAATTGCTGCTTTGCCCCAAGATGCCCAGATTCATCAGGTAGACAGGAGAAAACTCCGGGAGATAACCCATAAACATGCCTGGATAGGTGCTTATTTAAGTACTAAAATCTGTTTTCCTCTAGACAAGTAAGGAAAGTTGAGTGCTGTAGTAATTTGTAGCTTATTTAATGCTTACAATGAGTTCTGAACAAGTGCTGAGCTCAAAGAAACAGATTTGAGTGCTGAAACTGGAAAACTGGCTAGTTCTAAGAAACAAAATTAAGCTAGAAGGCTTCCCTCCTACACAGAAATGCTTGGGGGCTCAGAAGCTTACAAACAGTCCTGGATACAGCAAATCTGTATCTGGACTAGGCGACTTATAGAAAAGGCAGGAAACAAGCTTAGAATTTTTTTTTTGTAAAGGGGAAAGGAGGAGCAGAAACTAACTGGGTTGGCCTTCTCAAATGTTCTCCCTGGATTAGGTAGAATGAGGTAATACTAGACTGGGAGAAGTGTCCCAGATCAAATTTACAGTAGGGGCGGGCAACTGCAAAGCCACCACAAACCCAACCAGATGCTTAACAATTGTAGAAAATGTCGAGTTAATACCTCACACACAGTGAAACTAGCTAGCAAAGTATATGCAGACAATAAAAGTGCTATAAATAACTCGGAAATAAGCAAAAAAACAGGATAGTTAATGTTATATATCACAGATTAGTTGGCTCAGAGCCCTTCCTCTGATTAGCTCAGTGTGAAATGGCAGAAACTCTCACAAGTTAACTTCTTAAGCAAAGTTGAAACCTGAAACAACTTTAAAAAAAAAAAGCTTGAAAGAACCAATGAGGTGCTTACTCCAAGCCGTAGTTCAGGCAACCCCAGTCAGCCAATGACCACAAATAATTCACTCTCACTGAAATGCTGTACTGGCCTTGACTAAGCTATGATGGCCTGGAACATGTGCTCAGACAGCCTCTACGAACAAACAACTAGGCCCAAAACATAAGCCTGAATATGGACAATGCTACACTACCAACACTACTTGGGTAGAAAAAATGTTTAAACAGATAAAGGATCAAGGAGACTCTAAAGAATGCTTTTAACTGCAAACAAGTTATCTGATACACACCTTAGCAGAATATCAGAACAAACAAACCCAACCAGATGCTTAACAATTGTAGAAAATTTCTAGTTAATACCTCACACACTGAAACTAGCTAGCAAAGTATATACAGGCAATGAAAGTGCTATAAATAACTCAGAAATAAGCAAAAACCAGGATACTTAATATTATATATATATATATATCACAGATTAGTTGGCTCAGAGCCCTTCCTCCGACTAGCTCATTATTCCCATTACTATAATGTCTTATTTCTATGATGGTGTTATGATTTAGTTCAGTTGTGTTTGTGGACTAAAAATGGATTCCAAGTACAGAATCCTTCAGTAATGTAAACTTGCAGACCTAGCTGTCTCTTCTGTCTGCCTCAGCCGATGAGTTATTGGATATGCAGAGATCTGAAACCAGCAGCTTTTAGACATTTGGATCCAAGACTCTGGCTTCTACCACTACCTATAATTCACCTCTGTAATCACAGTACCCCAGATCTCATTTGCCACTTGTACTCTGCAGACATGGTCCATGGCTAAATGCTTAGTTCTTTGCTTTTTTCAGTCAAGTGAACAATTTTTTTCTGGGATTTTTGCGTCTTGTCTTTTCTGCATAGATTTTTTCTTATTCAACTTAGAAGTTTATTCCATACTTATTTCTCCCATTCCCGTTGGTAGTCTTCAGCCATTACACCTTATAGTATAGCTTTTTGTCATTGTGCTTTGTTTTTTGTGGAAGTTTTTCTTTTCCAGCTCTGTTTTTTTCCTCCTTCCACCCGACATGTCCCAACAAGTCTCTGGGTTTTAAGAAATTTTCTGGTTGTGGTCGTAAGAGTCCCCCCTGAAAACTCTTATTGAAGTATTTGATGTTCTGTAATCCTATCTCGCCTTCATTCTTACTTATGTGTTTGGAGCCAATCCTCTGCTCCGACTTGGCCTATTACAAAGCTCAAAGTCTCTTAGTTGGCTCATGGCTAGGTAGGTATCCCATAGTGCACTAGTACAATTCCCCAGATCTTTTTTGCCATGTCTACAAGTTCAGAAGTGCTTCTTGCTTGGCCATAGCTAAGTTTAAACTTTTTTTACCTTATTATCCCTTTACTGTTTTTATAGCAAGTTGCCTTGTTACTAGATAGTGCTTAATAGCCCTAAAAGTGTTTAGAATAGTTTAGAAGTGTTTTTTGCTTGTGAAATTAGTTTGTTGAGAACTGGTTGGCCATTGGCTCTTGGTCTCTGTTGGTATCCTGTGTGCTAGTTCTTGTTAATATTGATATTTCTTAGGTCCACACTTATTTAGGACCTTGTTATCTAGCCTTATTATACAGATATTCATATATATTGTGGGCAGTGTTTTTGCTAGTCTTATTACAGAGTCTTGTCTGCGGGTCCGTGTTTAGGGCCTTTGTTTTTCTAATTATTAGAAAAGTTAAGCTTGTGTGCAGTGTTGCTTATTCGACTTGTATTAGTTTTCTGTTTTTTTTCTACAACTTAGCCTATCTAGATAGGTCCGTTTAAGTTAGAGGACCTAGTCCTCTACTCTATCTCCTTTGTGTGTGTGCTTGTTAGGCCCATTTAAGTTAGAGGACCTAGTCCTTGTTCTGTTTGTTGCATACTGCTTATTACATAGCTTCCAACATGTCTAAAGAGTCCAAAGACCACAAACCTTCGGGTTTCAAAAAATGCACAAAGTGCTCCCAGAAGATGTCAATTATGGATGGCCATAGTAATTGTGTATATTGTCTCAGAGCCAGTCATTTGCAGGAAACTTGTCTATTCTGCCATTCCTTTAGCTCCAGAATTCTCCAGAAGCGGAAGAACAAGTTAAATTTGAAAGGTCTCCTTAAGCCTTCCTTCGAGGAAGACTTAGTCGGTTCTTCTTCATCCAAATCTCATTCTTCCAAAAAAGAGAAGGTTAAATCGGCCAAGAGGCATTCTCCGGTGCTGACTAGTGTATTGGAACCTTTTCAGAAGCCATCTAAACTAGATCAGACTTCTGCCTTCTCGGCTCCACTGTCCTTGGAGCCGGTTGAGGTTGTCGATATTGGCATTTCAGTGTCGGCCCCAAGCATTTTGGAGCCGACTGCTGTAAAATTACATCTGAGCCGGTCCACAGATTCTTTGACGGTCTCCCCAACCTTAAGATCTCCACTTCTACAGAGATCTAGATCGCCTACCCTGTCATCCAGATCCTCCAAGAGCCTATCAGAGGAAGATGTAGAGAGAGTAGTGCTTAAACTCCTGAAGTCATCTGCCTTGCCCAAATTGTTGTTGGCTCTGACCCAGTCAGTTTCGGAGCCTCCTGAGTCCATCCTCCCTGTTGTAGTTCCTCCTCCGAGCCGAGTCGGGCCTTCGGAGCCAGAGTTTTTGGTACCACTTGTGGAACCCTCGGATGTTCATCGTGTTTCACTGCTGCAGTCATTACACTTGGGTTATCCTGCCGTTAGGCGGTCTCGCAGTCGGCCAGAGTTCCAAAGTCTTTGTCCAGCGTCGGTTGCTGTCGCCTCTTCCCTGACATCAGTGCGTCAGGGGTATATAAGATGCAGCCGACGCCATTTTCTTCAGTCTTTCTTGCCGCGCGGTGCCCAAAGCAAAAGCAATTTGCAAGTGCTGGTCGGCCGACTCCTGAGATATCAAATTCGATTTCAGAACCGAAGTCTTCAATAAAGCTAGGTACCCCGTTGGGGAAACTTTTTCTTGCCTCAGACCGATGTCAGTAAAAGTTAATAATTGTATTTCTTGTGGGAAGCAAATACCTCATAAGGATTTTCATTCTTACTGTATTCCATGCCCAGGCCCAGATCACAACATCACTAGTTGTCGGTTTTGTGCTAGATTTAACAAACACGCTATTAAATGTCTGTTTGATTTTGCTCACCATTACTTTGGCCGAAGATTTAATTATACCATGCTGTCGGAACAACCAATGACCGCAATGCACAAAAAAACACGGAGACAAGGATAAGGACAGGCATCTGAGCTGCCGGTTCTCAGTGAGGCGCTTTCGCAGCCCCTGACACCCACTACCTCAGAGCCACAGGCTGCAACCGACTCCCACGTGGAGGTGCCCAGGCCTCTGGATACTCAAGATGTTGGGCCTACAGAGACTAACCCTTCAGATGGGTCCGGAGCCACTGAGCAGGCATCGGCTTCTGAGGGTGTTTTCAGACCTTCACAACTTTCCATTAAAACTACAGCCAAGTCTAAAACTCCACTAAAGACAAAGAAGCAAGTACAGCATTCACCTGGACAGGCCTCCATGCCTAAAAAACAGATGCTCAAAATGGCCGAAGACTTAATTACTCTGATCAGGGGTTCTCATCCCCCTCCTGATAAAAGGCCTAGGCAGGATACAGACTATGATTCCTCTGACCAGGTTTCCATTTATTCTGATTCCTCTTCAGACCAGGGATACTCTTTACCCCCCTATGAGGACTCTGATGCTGAAGAATCAATTCCTTCAGCCTCTCCTCCTGAGGATTATTCTTTTGGGGAAACTTTACATACCATGAGGGGGCATTTCTACTGGGAGGGCCAGGATTACTCAGAATCCAATAAAAGGCTCAGAGACTTTCTTTTATTGCCTCAGCACAGGCCCCTTGCTGTTCTGCCAGTGTTGGATATTGTGGATGATGTGTTCTCTGAATCCAGTTTAAATCCTGATTCTTTACCCCCCTGCTCCAGTTAAGACAGACAGGTACTACAGAGTCCCTGACTCTCACAAATTTCTTTATAAAAACCCTGCTGCTGACCCAGAAACTATTTCCCAGGGTCCCAAAGGGGTAAAGGCTTCCACGGCTAAAAATCCAGTCCCCTCTGACAGGGATTCTAGAGCATTAGACAGATGGGGGAAGAAAGTGTACACTTCTGCAACTTTAGCAGTGAGGGCTTTAAATTGCCAGTTTCACATGCTTAAATACCAACAATATTTAATGTCTCAGTTAAAACAGAAAATAAGCACAAGTGCAGAACATCCTGACTACAAGGAAATGCAGGATTTATTGCATGCAGCTGAACAAGTGGGAAAACATACTTTACAATGTGGTTTTGATTCATTAGAGGCTTCTTGTAGAGCAGCATGCTTGGTTAAAAGAACAAAGTTTACCAGATCATGTTAAGGCAAAATTATTGGATGCTCCTTTACAGCAAGATATTTTATTTGGTGTTAAGGCAGAGGAGGTATTAAAGAAAATGGAGGATAAGGCAAAATATATGCAAACAGTGAAGGATTTCTTACAGGTACAGCCACCTCGATTTAGCAGAAATTGGCCTACAAAGAATCGGTCCTTTCCAGTGTCAGACAGACCCCAAAGAGGCAGATACAGATGCCCAAGAGGCAAATCTCAGCCCCAAGGGTCTTACAGACCAAGACAAGTGGGGTGCTTCAACCCCAAAAGGAGGTGAAGACAAGTCACAACCTTACAGGAAACAGTCCCAATGACTTCCCCCTTCCAATGCCAAGCTCTCCCCTTTTGGCAGCTCCCTTAGGGGGAAAACTAGCACTTTTTACACAAAATTGGCAATCACCCAAGACAAATGGGTTCTGAATATTGTGTCTCAAGGTTACAGGTTCCACTTTCACACTTTACCAAGGCTAAAAGGAATGCCAGACCTGCCACAAAATCAATGGGCAGAGGCACAAAAGCAAATTACAGCCCTCATGGATATGAGAGCTATTCAAAAAGTGCCACAGCAGAAACAAGGACAAGGATTTTACTCGAGACTTTTCTTGGTCCCCAGAAAGGACAAAGCCTGGAGACCCATATTAGACCTTTCTACTCTAAATACTTACCTGGATGTTCCGAAATTCAAAATGTTGACACTACAGCAGCTACTTCCCATGTTGGGCAAGAAGGCTTGGCTTGTTACTTTGGACCTCAAAGAGGCATACCTGCATGTCCCTATCAGACAAAATTGCAGAAGATACCTCAGATTCATAGCTGGTTCAATGCACTACCAATTCTCTGCACTGCCCTTTGGTTTATCTACTGCACCCAGGGTCTTCACAAAGTGCCTGGCACCAGTAATTGTATTTTGCAGACAAAAAGGAATTCAAATATATCCATACCTGGACGACTGCCTGATTCAAGCAGAGAGCAAGGACATTCTTATACAGCATCTGGCATTTGTAAAAAGGTTGCTAATTTGCCTAAGGTACACAGTAAACAAAAAGAAGTCAAAACTATTCCCCTCACAAGAGATAATATTCCTGGGTGCCAGCTTAAATACAACGGCCCAGATGGCTTATCTCACGCCAAACAAGCACAACTGACTCGGTATTTTCAATTGATGACAACAAAGTCCCAACTCCCTGCAAGAAAAATTCTGCAGGCCTTGGGATTCATGGTATCCTGCATACTACATGCTACTAATTCCATATGCCAGACTGCATATGAGGAAATTACAATGGTACCTAAAAAGTGTTTGGACTCAACACTCTCGCAGCTTGGAAACAGTAATACCACTAATTCCCTGCCTACAACAGGAGTTCTGATGGTGGGCACAGGCATGTCACCTCAACAAGGGTCAGCCTTTCACTCCACCCACAGCCAGGCAGACTTTAACAACAGATGCTTCGGATTATGCCTGGAAAGCACACATGGCAGGAAAATGTATTTAGGGCAGGTGGACCACAGATCAAATGCATCTCCACATCAATCAAAAAAAGATGTTGGTTGTACAAAATGCCCTAAGAGCTTTTAAGGACCTTCTGCATCCAGGACAGTTATTAAAGACAGACAACACCACAGTAATATGGTACATAAACAAGCAAGGGGGCACTCATTCTTACTCCATATGCAGTCAAGCCATGACCTTGTGGAACACAGCTCTAACTTATCAAGTTCATCTGCAAGCACAATTCCTGCCCGGAAAGAAAAATACTTTGGCAGATGACTTAAGCAGAAACATCATGGATCCTCATGAGTGGAAATTAAATCCACAAGTCTTCAGCATGATAACGGAAAAATGGGGGTGCCTGGACATAGATCTTTTTGCCTCCCCACTGAATTACCAACTACAAAAATTCTGCACAAGGGCTTATCACACACAAGCAAGGAAAGTAGATGCTCATTCGTTCAGCTGGAAAAACCTAAAAGTTTATGCTTTCCCACCACTGCCTCTCCTTTCAAAGGTACTCCTAAAAGCCAGACGAGAAAAAACACAGATGATCCTGATTGCTCCAGACTGGCCACGCCAACATTGGTACCCAGTCTTAAAGAACTTAGCTCAAGGCCCACCTTGGATTTTGCCTCAAATTCCACACCTACTGACTCAACAAAACAATCAGATTCTGCACAGTCAGCTCAAAACTTTAAACCTGGCTGCATGGCAGATTCATTAGCCAAACAGACAACACCTCTCTCTACAGCTATTATGGATGTCATTTTGGAGGCCAGGAGGCCTAGCACCAGGAAATCATATTCAGAAAAGTGGAAGAGATTCTGTGCCTGGAACCAGGCTCAAAACCTTGACCCTCTTGTCCCAAACATTCCTCAGATACTACAATACTTGACTGAGATGCTGGACAAAGGACTAGCCTTCTCATTCATCAAGATCCACGCCTCTGCCATCTCGGCTCATAACAACACAGATCCTCCTATTTTCTCTCATCCATTGCTAAAGCAGTACCTCAGAGGGGCTAAAAACATAAGACCGCCCTGGAGAGCACCAACACCTACTTGGGACCTCAATTTTGTCTTTGAAAACTCACTTTACCTCCTTTCGAGCTAGCCAATTCAGCAGAATTAAAGTATGTATCATGGAAAACTGCTCTGCTTCTGGCAATAACCTCAGCACGAAGAGTCTCAGAATTACAGGCACTAATGGCAGTGGAGCCTTTCATCATTTTTCACCAAGACAGTGTTTCTTTAAGAACAAACCCTTATTTTATGCCTAAGGTGGTATCCATTGTGGCTCTTAACCAAACAATTCACTTGCCAACCTTTTATCCAAATCCCCAGAATAAAGGGGAGAGACTTCTACACTCCTTGGACATACACAGACAATTACGTTTCTACTTGGACAAAACAAAAACTTTCAGAAAAACTGAACAATTGTTTCATATGCTGCGGGATCACAGGCAAAGGCTATTTCCAAGCAGACCATTTCAAAGTGGAAGGACACTTTATCCGGTCCTGCTACACACAGCATGGGAAACCTGTACCTAGTAACATAAGACCACATTCCACCAGGGCAACTGCCACTTCTACTGCCTACCTTAGAGGAGTTACCTACGAAGGACATTTTGGAAGCTGTAACTTGGAGTTCAGTGCACACCTTTACCAAGCATTACCACTTGCCTCTCTATTCTAGATCCAGAGCTGGCTTTGCCACTGCAGTGCTGCAGGGCCTCATAGCCACACCAAACCCTCTATAGAACCAGCCACCCAGACTCAGCTTTGGGATTCTACCCAAGTGTAATGACTGCAGCAGTGAAACACAATGAACATAGTACAGTTTTGTGCCTACCATAAATGTCGATATTAAGAGTGTCTTCACTGCTGCAGTCCTGGTTACCCACCCGCCATCCCCTCTTTTTTACCTGGGTCATATATATACCTTTCTACACTATACTACCTTTTTGTTGTATTTGCTGGTTACTAAAGGTTTTGTTTCTACATTATTGTATGTTTTATTAGCAATATATATTGCCTACCTTTTTGGGGGCACCTGACATCTGGGGCAAGAAAAACTGAAGAAAATGGCGTCTGCTGCATCTTATATACCCCTGACGCACTGACGTCAGGGAAGAGGCGACATCAGCTGACGCTGGACCAAGGCTTTGGAACTCTGGCTGACTGTGGAACCGCCTGACGGCAGGATAACCCAAGTGTAATGACTATAGCAGTGAAGACACTCTAACATCTACATTTATGGTAGGTACAAAACTGTACTTTCCAGCTTTCGTTGTGGCTGTCTCTGAGCAGAGTTCCACTCCGACACCTTCGGCGCTGTTCATGGTGTCTAGGAGCCAAAGCTCACCAGTCGGCCCTGACAGGGACACTTGGACCCAAACCTCCTCGGTTCCGAGTCTCCCTCTGGTGCGTCAGCTAGGGTGAGCTCTGACCCTACATCCATCTCGGAGCCAATCGCTCTGGAGCCATTGACTACCTCTGTTTCCTTGGAACTGGGGCTGTCTTCAGAGCCAGAGACATCTGCTTTTGAGGTGATGATGAGTGTGCTGTCTTGCTCATCAGCTCCAAGCAAGGGTACCAACACTCTTCCCCTTCAAGCACCTACTCTCTCTCGACAGCAGAGACCCGCAGCCTCAGGAGCCCCCATTGAGTGGCCCTCAGTCTTCCGAGACCCCACAAGAGTACCCTTCTGAGGAGCCCTGTCAGAAGATGACATGCAAGAGGAAGCATGTAGACTTCTCAGATAAGTCCATCACTTCAGACACTGACCTCAAGGAGTCAGAAGTGTCCCCCAAGTCGTCCTCTGATGATGTCTCCTTTGTAGACATCTTAGAGATCCTTAAGCAGAGAGGCAGCTGGCCCAATGTCAACCCTTCTGATGAATCAGTGTACCTGAAAGCTTTTGGGTCTCAACCCTTCACCCACCTGAGTGTCTCCACCTTTTGATGAACTTTTAGACCTGGTTAGTCTGAAGGTGTGGGAGACTCCTGATGTCATGGAGCCAGTTCCCAGAAGACCCAATAAATTTCTGTCTGCCCCTAAAGAGAAAGATTTTTTTGTCCAAGAGTGTGCCTGTAGATGCCATGGTGATGGCGGCGGCCCCTAAGAAGGAGCTAGTGGGAGACTTCATCTGTCCATCTGCTGAATAAGGAGTCTCAAATGATGGATAGATATGGGAAGTGCATCTTTTCTTCAGCTGCTTTCACACTTGGATCGCTGAACTATCTAACACATTTTACAAGGCTTCAAAGAGATCTCCTTAAGGTGTTAGGAGATGCTCTTCAAGGTACATCTACTGAAGGAGTCCCTGAGAAGGTGTCTACTTAGTTGTCCACTTTAAATTCCATCATGAACTCCTCCATGAGGCTGAGCTCTTATGCAGCCGACGGAGCGAGCAGGGCAGTGGGTTCAGGAGTTTCCCTTAGGAGACGCTTCTGGATGCGCTTATGTAATTTTGTGAAGCCATTCAAGTCTACCTTTACCAATGCCCCCTTTGACGGTTCTTCATTGTTTGGACCTAAAGTAAAAGATGCACTCACCAGGTGCAAACAAGAAGGGAAAACTCTCTCTGCTGTGGGAGTACATTTTACCGTCCCCTCTAGACCATATCATAAGGGTCAGAGAGGTGGTAAGTTGTGGTTCAAGAAGGCCCAGAGATTTTTCCCGGATGCACAGGGTGACTCCTCCTTCAGAGGCAGAGGAGGAGAAGCTAATGGTAGATGTCGCCCTAGAGGTGGGGAGGTCTGCAGAACCAGGGAGGCCGCGATTCGTTTCAAGGATGTCCTTGTCAGCACTCCTGATGTGGGGCCCGGCTGTACTTCTCTGGAGCCAGTCATGGGTTTGCATATCTTTGTATCCAGAAGCCTGGCTAAACATCACCCAAGACAAATGGGTACAACGAATAATCACCAGAGGTTATTCCATACCCTTTTCTCTTCCTCCTCACACTCCCAAGAAGATTCCAGATGTTCCACCCAATCACAGGGATCAAGCAACTGTAGAAATGCAAAAGTTGCTCGCAAACTGAGTCATCCAAACCATCCCCACAGACCAGATAAGATTCGGAACTTACTCCAGATTCTTTTTAGTGCCAAAATGTACAGGGAACTGGAGGCCCATCTTAGACCTCAGCAAACTAAATGAATCTGTAAAGAAGGCCAAGTTCCGGATGGTGACACTGCAGTCTATACTCCCTCTGTTAGGGAAAGACAATTGGATGTGCTCCATAGACCTCCAAGATGCATACTACCATATAAAATTGGACAGAGCATCGAGGAGTCACACTTCCGGCTGGGAGCCAGTCACTACCAATTTCATGCTCTGCCCTTTGGTCTCACCACAGCCCCCAGGGTGTTCACCAAATTTATGGCAATAGTGACAGCTCACCTGAGACGTCTAGGATTCCAAGTGTTTTCGTACCTGGATGACTGGCTCCTGACTGCCATCACCAGGCATCTACTTCTACAAACCACAGATTCCACTATCCAGCTTTGTTCCCAGTTGGGGATTACAATAAATTGGGAAAAGTCTGCCTTATTGCCCTCTCAGTTTGTGATGTTTATAGGCGCAGAAATAGACACAGTCGCCATGTTAGCTTGTCTATCTGCAGAAAGAGTGCAGAACCTCAGACAACAAATTCTCCATCTACTTCCTCTACAGAAAATCAAGGCAAAGACAGTGCTGAAACTCTTAGGGACCATGGCCTCCACCGTAATGTTAATCCCTCTCGCCAGATTATATATGCGAATTCTCCAATGGCTTCTATCGTCCCAGTGGTCCTTTCAACAACTGCCTCTATCTCACCACATCATCATAACAGAGTCTTGCAAAAAGGACCTTCGTTGGTGGATTCAACCTGACCAGCTAACAGGCACTCCATTCCTTCCTCGCTAACCCGTTGCTACTGTGATTGCAGATGCCTCGCAGATAAGGTGGGGGGGCATTATCTAGGCAGGACTGTCCAAGGCACATGGCAAGATCACGAGGCTCACCTGCATAGCAATATCCTAGAGATGAGAACAGTGCTTCTAGTGTTGCAAGCACTTCATGACTCTCTTCCTCTAGGGAAGATAGCAATCCAATCAGACAACATGTCAGTGGTATGGTATCTCAACAAACAAGGAGGAACCAGATCATACCCCCTTTGTCGAGAGGCACTTAGTGTTTGGGTGTGGGCAATTTCTTCTCAATGCTTTCTGATGGGAAAGCACATCCCAGGGGCAACCAATGTGATAGCCGACAAGCTCAGCAGGGCAATCTTGATGCCTCACGAGTGGTCTCTGAATCAGGAAGTAGCGGAACAGATCTTCCACAAATGGGGACAGCCTTGCTGCGATTTCTTTGCCAGTCTGATCAACTCCAAATGCAGCAGGTACTTTTCCCTTATCCCCCCTCTGGGGGAGCCACCGAGAGATGGCTGCACTTGTTCACGATTGGCCCCTGGGACTCCTTTATGCTGTCCCTCCTTTTCCTCTCATATCCAAAGTGATTCAGAAAGCAAAGCTTTTGGGAAGCAAAATGATTCTCATCACTCCATACTGGCCTCACCAGATTTGGTTCCCCTTTCTTGGGCCTCATATGCTAGATGATCAATGGATTCTGGACCCAGTGCAAGACCTCTTAATACATGTCATGCTCCCTTTACCCCTGCCTCCACACGCTCAACTTGACAGCGTGGCTGCTCCAATTCCATCTCTAGTCGGGCTTCATGATTTTTCACCTGCTGTGACCCACACCCTCACGTCTTTGCATAAACCTTATACTAGGAAGTTATACACTAGCAAATGGAGAAGGTTTTCCATCTGGGCTGAAGAAAGGAATGTAGACCCTTACACTGCATCCATCCCTATGGTTTTAGAATTTTTGTCTGAACTTTTCCATCAGGGGTCTGCTGCTGCCACAATTAGGGTCCAATTGGCAGCGATATCTAATTTTCATTTGGGTCATCATGAGTCTAACCCGATGTCCCAAAGATTGTGTAAAACCTTCCTTAAAGGTGCTACTTTGGTGAGACCCCCCCCCCCTTTTCAGGAACCGGTAGCTTCCTGGGATCTAAACTTTGTTCTGTCCAGGCTAATTTCACTACCCTTTGAACCTGCTCATTCGTGCCTATTGAAATTTCTGTCTTGGAAGACTTTGTTTCTAGTAGCTATCACATCAGCTAGACGAGTATCAGAGTTACAAGCACTGTCTATAAAGCCTCCTTATTTGATTTTCCACAGACAGTTTCTCTTCATACAAACCTTTCCTTTATCTTTAAAGGTTGCTCTCACACTAATTTGAACCAAACTATAGAATTGCCGGTGTTTTTCCCTAATCATTCTAATGCAGCAGAATACAAATTTCATCATTTGGATGTTCACAGGCAGTTACGGTTCTACTTTCACAGGACTAAGGAACTCAGTCAGAACAATTGTTCATATCCTTTTCTGATTGTAGACTAGGTCTGCCAGTCTCAAGTGACCATCAAATTGGATTTTGAGCTGCATTTCCTTCATTTACTCCTCCAATGGAAAAACTCTACCGTTCAAGATTAAGGCTCATTCTACATGATCCCAGTCTACATCTGCTGCCTTCCAAGCCAGAGCTCTAATTGACAGTATTTGTGCAGCAGCAACCTGGGCTACCCTTCATACCTTTATCACTCATTACAAATTGGACCTGATCTCAAGGGGTAGAGCTTCCTTCGGTTCCACAGTACTCAGGAGTATTTTCCTGTGAGCCACCCAAGAATAAGGTGCTAAGGATGCTGTCCCATAAGTAAGAATGAAGGTGAGATAGGACTACAGAACATAAAGAAGTTAGGTACTCACCATAACGTTCCATCTTTGTAGTCCATCTTCTTCATTCTTACAAACCCACCTGCTTACCTACCCCCGTCCTGGAAGGATCTGGAGACAGGATAGTCTTACCTTGGTAGGGTGGAGACCTTTCATTATTCTTTCTGGATAAACTTAGTTCTTTCTATCTATAGTTTTGGCAGCAAACAAGATCTGGGGATTCTACTGGTGCACCTTGGGATACCTACCTAGCCACAAGCCAACTAAGAGACTTTGAGCTTTGTAATAGGCTGAGTCGGAGCAGAGGATCGGCTCCAAACCCATAAGTAAGAATGAAGGACTAGATGGACTACAAACATGCCATGTTATAGTGAGTACATAACTTCTTTTTACTTGGGAACTTCCCACCCGGAGAAGGATTGTTGTTCATGCTCAGCCTTTGAAGCTAGGGCCCTTTTGTACCTTAAACCTAAACTTCTACTTAAGTGTCTTGTCCCAGCTGCATTGGGGGAATTGGCCTTCTCCCAATCCAGCTATCCATTTAGCAAGAAATTGGGGAGAAAAATAAGGGAGACAAAACAAAAGAAAAGAAAACTTCCAAAAAAAAAAAAAAAAACAATTCAGAGAATAGACCCCATGAGAAAGAAGCCCTGGAAGAGATCATGTGACCCCTTGAGAACATTGAGTCCAGTGGCAAAGCTTCCAGAATGTTAGGATCCAACTCCTTCATTAGAATCAGTTAGGATCCAGTCACCTACTCTTACTGTGGAAGCAAGGTTTTCGCCAGCACTGATAAGTCCTCAGTTCCATTCCCCGGTTCTCCAGGAGAGGTCCTTTCACAGATTCTGTAGGCCTCCATCTATTGCTTCTTCCTTAAGGTTTGTGCGGTCTTTGAGTAGCTTTTCTGAGGCAGATATGGGCAGGATGATGAAGTTTTTGAGGACCCAGATTCAGTGTGGCAGGGGTCCTCTCTGCACCTCCCACTGTTGGAGGTTTAAATTCCTACTAAATCCCTCTTTGTATCTCTCTCACCGATCTGACCTTTAGATGCAGTACCCTTGGCTCAGAGTGTATGCTGGGAACTGCCTGCATCAGAGATGTTAGCGTGGGTGTCCATCTCCAACAATATCTCTTGCTCACTTGACCCCAACAGCATTGGATCTGGAAGGGTCACAGAGCTGATGCCAGGGTTTGGATTGACTGAGGTTCTTGGATCCTTCCGTCCTTGACATTTCGGCTCCAGTGTCTGCCTTGGAGTTGAGCCAGATCAGGTATTCAGATGTTCCTTTGTCGAACTCTTTGTATCCCACATGTCCACCGTGAGGGCCAGCTTCGTCTTTTGAAAGAGTTTTTCTAAATCTAGAGAAGATGCATCCCTCCAATGAGTGGAACCATCAGACCTTGACTGAAATCTTTTGGTCCCTTGTCCTCATCTTCCTGTTATCATGGGACAGTTCGCTTCAAGAGATCTCAACACAGTTTGCTTTGTGGACTCCCCTTCTGCTTCTGAGTCTTTCCTAGATCTTTCTGTGCTACACAGATACACAAGGAGCATACTTCCAAATGGAGGCATGTGGACCCCCCCCCCCACACACACACACACACACACACACACACACATCCCTCACTGAAGATACTAATTTTGAAGAAGGGGAGAGTTTCCTTAGTTCCCCCTAAAAGATGTTTCCTTCGGATACATTTTAGAATTGTTGAGACAGTTGGGGGAATGGTCCACTTGTACCCCTTCCCAGGAGGAATGAGTATTTCTCGAGGCCTTCAGGAGCTGGTCCATCTATTTCCTGTGTGGTCCCTCCTAGTGACAAAACATATTGATTTGGTCTCTCGGTGGGCTTGGAAGGAACTGGACATAGTGGAGCCAATCCCCAAAAGACAGGTAACACTAGAGCAAGGGTTCTGCTGTCCGGTATGTTGTGGTAGCATTGGCCACAAAAAAAGCTATCAGAAGAGAACTTTACTATCCCTTCCCCTGACAGGGAGACAAGGGTGTTGGAAAAGTTTGAAAAGTGAGTTTATGCTTCAGTGACTTTTATGTTATGGGAACTGAATTATTTGTGGGAGAAAAACACATTTTCAGAGGGACTTGACTAAAGAACTTTCTAAGTCCCTTTCATGTTCCTTAACTGCAGTTAAAGATTCTGAAAGGGACTTTGAGTTCTTTAGAAAAAACATGGATACACTGTTGACTACTTTACGGGCTTTCTAACGTTTCCATGCACTTATCTAATGAGCTGTATAGCCCTTCATGTAGTGGGCATTGGCATTGCTATTTGCAGCCGTCCCTGTATACGTCTCTGTGATTTTGTTGAGATCTTAGACATTCTTTTTAAATGCCCTGTTATGATGGGTCTATGCTGTTTGAACACAAAGTTAAAGAAATACTTTCCAGAAGTGAACAGTACAAGACCCTGTGTACCATTGGTATTCGCTTCTCTACTCCTTAACTCATTCACTCCGGAGCAGCTCAGAAAAAGCTGCCTGCTTAATTTCACCATAGGAACAACAGTGCAGCCTGAGCTCATTTTCAGAAAATCCATTTCTAATGCCATACAGAAAACAAATGTACATAACTCTGTAACTGTAAGAGCTAGACTAAAAATGTAAATACGAAAGTTGTTCAGCGGACACTGACCTTTCCAACAGTGTAAATGTTGATAGTATGTATCAGTCATTATTAAATATTTGGCATGGAATGCTGATATTGTGCATATTTTTTACCGTTTTGGAAAAGCAAAGCACAATATTTTGGTCAATGTACTATGAAGACCCATACAATTTGTCTTTAATTTGTATAAATGTCAGCTTTAAAAATGATACCTTAACCATTAATGTGTGATGCTCATTTACAGAGATATTCACAGAAATCTGATTAATATTTCTCATAATTGATAAATAAAGCTTAATATCTCATCACCTATAACAGACAGAGGCTACATATCCGTGTAGAAGTTGTGTGTCTCAATGTCAGCATCACAATGATGCATCATTTGTGTCATCACCATGCTCCCTTGCAAAGATATGGGCATAATAAGTATTGGAAGTGTATAATTTTCATAATCCTACAAGACTAAACAAACTGTATCTCTACATGTATACAGTGCACCAACACAGTTCTTTTAACATATTGTAAGGAGTAACACTGTCTTCAAAATGAAGTATTACTTGGCACGCTGACATGCTCCCTTGCAAAGTTATATACCGAAATATGAAAAAAATCATAATTTCCATAACCTAATTCCGAAACAAACTCTGATATCTGCACATTTGTACAACATACAGGCATTTTATACCATGTTGGAACTATCCATACTGTCTTCAAAATGAGGTATTAGCACATTGACATGCTACTTTGCAAAGTTATTTACCAAAATATGAAAAAAAAATCATAATTTTCATAACCTTAGTCCTAAACAAACTTTGATATTGGTACAGCATACACACAGTTCTTTTACTACTGTGTTCAAAATGAGGTATTAGCACATTGACATGCTCCCTTGCAAAGTTATTTTCCAAAATATGAAAATAAATTCATAATTTTCATAACCTTAATCCTAAACAAACCTTGATATCTGTGCATGTGTACAGCATACAGACATAGTGCTTTTATTATGTTGTAAGGACTAACACTGTCTTCAAAATGAGGCATCACTTGGCACAATCACATGCCCCCTTAGCAAAGTTATTTACCAAAATATGAAAAAAAAAATTTCTGTAGCTGAAGTCCTAAACAAAATATGAAATCTGTATATTTGTCTAGCATACAGACAGTTCTTTTCCATCTTGTAACTAACACTGTCTTCAAGATGAGCATTCCTTACCTTGTTGACATGTTCTTTGACAAAGTTATTTAGCAAAATATGAAACAATATAATGCTCCTAACCAGGGTACTAAACAAACTGATATCTGTATATGTGTACGGCATGCAAACAGTTCTTTTTATATCTTGTTAGTACTAATACCGTCTTCAAAATGATCTACTTAGCATGCTGACATCCCTGACAAAATTATTGACCAAATATGAAACAATCATAATTCTCATAACCAGAGTCCTAATCAAATGTGATGTCTGTGCATTTGTCCAGCATACAGGCAGAGTTCTTTTTCCACCCTGTAATGTCTAATACTGTCTTCAGAATGAGGTATTAGCCTGTTAGCATGTTCCCTGACAAAGTCATTTAGCAAAATATGAAAAAATATAATTCTTATAACTGTAGTCCTAAACAAAATGTGATATCTATACATTTGTCCAGCATACAGATAGTTATTTTTCCATCCTGTAACTACTAATACTGCCTTCTTAATTAGGTATTGCTTACCCCAATGGCATGTTCCCTGGCAAAATTATTTAGCACAATATGAAAAAATATAACTCTCATAACCATAATTGTAACAAAACTGTGATGTGCACACCAAGGTTTTTTTTTCCCCTCCATCTTTTAAGTACTAAAACTGTCTTCAAGCTGACAAGTTCCAGACTTTTACAACTAAATCTGAAAAATATGTATAGCACTCAAAAACATGGAGTGTCCCACACCTGTGCTTGCAATGTGGTAATGACTTCTAGTAATGTGAACAGTGACAACTGCCAATGACTTTACCTCACAAGTGATAATGACTCAGTGTTATGATGTAACTGCACAAATAATGTGATAATCACCTGCATGCTCTTACAAAGGTGATAATTGCTCCACATAACCTTTTCAGCAAACATTCATGGTGCAAGTATTCTGTAAGACTGAGTCAATACCATCTGTCAGGAAAAGCAAGAAGTACTGCTGTAAAAGTTTTATAATAGTTCTGTATTACTTAGCCCTTCCTGTGATCTAAATTCTGTGCGACTGATAAAAGAAGAAAAAATGTATTGCATGATGGTTACTGATATATTCTCTTCAACTTGGTAGCACTCTGCTCAAACAGTTGTCCTTTCTCAGCATGCTCAACAGCTCCTTACCACAGGTATTTGCCAAACTAAGAAAAATAACATAATTTACATATGACCTATAAGTCTGATGAGCCTCAAATTCAAAGGCATGGAAAGACATAATTGAATTAATCAATCAGGACATAGGAAACCTCCAAACACTGGACCCATCTCAGTTTGGATTTATCAAGGGCATGTCATGCTTACTTAATCTGGTGGATTTTTTTTTTTTGGTGAAAAGGTCACCAGAGGAAAGGATGAAGGCAAAATGGTACACATTGCATACCTTGACTTGGCCAAAGCTTTTGACACAATTCCCCAGTCACATAGTAGAAAAGCTCAATAAGCTAGGAATACCCCCCCCCCCCCGTCATCCACTGGATTGCCAATTGGCTCACAGATAGGATGCAGATAATCAAAATAGGAGAAGTTGCCTTCACAAAGACACCAGTCATGAATGCAACCCCCAGGGTTCTTTGTTGGGACCTCTCCTGTCTATAATCTACTTTATTGAAGCAAAAGACAATACCAAAGGGCCCCAGCCGACTACGTTTGCAGATGACTGCAAGTTAGGAGCTGTCATTGAATTCCCAAATGACTTTGTCATCCTGTTGGAAGGTTTGTCCCAGATAAATAACTAGTGTGATAATCATTGACTGAAACTATATGCCAAAAAATGCATTGTTGTATCCTTTAGGAAGGAAGTCATCTACCCCAGGAAAGTACCACATTCACAATACACCCCTATGAGCTGCCCCAGTTTTTTTGAAAGTTGGGATCTTATGTGGACAGTGACCTAACCTTTGGCCAACCTATGTCTATTGTTGTTGGAAATTCTGTCTGTATTGCGCCGCTTGTAAACAAAGGGATTGTGTCTAGATCTAGGAATGTCATTGTCTCCTTTTACTCAGCCCTCATTAGGCCATTTATTGAATACAATGCCTCCTTTGGGATATACCTGTCCAGACACATGCAAAAACCAGAACACCCACAGAGATTCCTTGCTAAAAGGATACAAGGCCCACTAAGTGGTGATGTGTATCCAGCATACAATCTGTTCTCCAATCCATTACTGATGGATTATGTTAACAAGTCAAATGGCATTAGGAATACTCAGTCTAGGGATATAAACCTATTCTGCAGGATCAACAGAATGGTTTGGAGGGATAGATATATTTCACAGAGGATACTGTTTCTATATAACAGACTCCCTGATCCACATAAAACAAAGTTCAACTTAGACCTATGGATGGGGAAACAGAAAATTTACTCCATGACTGCCTCTGTACTACTAATAGACAGAGGCAGTTACAAATGCTTTATCCCATGCATGTGTCCCCTCTAATTATCTATGATATGATCATAGTTATTCTCAATGGGGTACTATCGAATTATAGACTTAGGGGTGGGTAAGACCAATCTTTCATCAAATGGAATCGGTTATTTCAAGCAGAGAAAGGAAAACTGCCTAGGTGTAAAATGGCCAGCTAGCCTATTACTTACCTGTGAACCTTTGTAATTTCTAGTTACTCATCAAAACAAAAATTCACTTTTTTTCATGTTGCTTTCCTTGTATTAACTAGTTGGAAAAATCTTATTTTACACTGTCAGTTACAGGATAGTACATGTCGGAATGTAATTTTATCAGAAAATAAAGGTTATAGCATGATGTGGGAGCATAGGACAGTGAGAGATATGGGGCATAACTAGGAAGGAATGAGGAAAGGACTGAATTCCAGCTGCCAAAAGGGAGAGTCAGTGGAGTAATACTAAGGGAGGTGCACAGGAAAATTAGCTAGAAGACAAGATGAGGAATGTACAGCTACTGATGATGGCTTGCAATGCAATGTATTCATTCCTGGAAAAGGCCTTTGAAGGCTACCAGGAGAAAAAGGCTGATTGTTCATGGACAATGTTCATGGACAAGCATCATGGCTTCACAGCTCTGAGTCTTTGATTGTGAAACATAACCCATTCCTTTGAGCAGATCACCACAAAGGCTGATATAATAAGCAGTGGGTCACCACAGAGGCTGAAATAAGTACTGGGTTACTCACTGGTGCTGACATGGAAAGAGAGTGAAGAAGGGCCATATCTGACAGCTGTATGAGAGGTGATTCAGGACTGCAATAAGGAAATTTTATCTCACAGAAAGAGTGGTAGTGTCTCCTCTCATGGAAGAGGAGAGCAAACATCATTTTTCTGTCTATTCCTTTCCCTGTCCCAGGTTTGCTTCCCCCCATACCTGGTCCTCTAATCATACTCAGAACAGATGCCTCATAGTCAAGGCTCTGTCTCTCTATGCAACAGAGAAAGCGTATGTTTCTGCTATTATAAAAGTAACAAAGAACAAGAGATTATGTTCTCCCCTAGCTTTCTGGTCCTAAACCAATCAGCAAAGGATAAATTAAAAATCAATAAATCTATGTAACTGGGTGTGGGGGACAGTGACATGTAATATCAAACATGCATTTGTACCGCCTGTGAAAATGTCTTCTTGTACCTGACTCTTGATCACAGGCCTCACTTGTTCTGGGTTACTGAGTCAACTGAGATTTTTTTAAAAAAAATATAACACTGCGGCTTCCAAAGAAATATTAGTATCACACTATAAAGACATTCACACGCACACACTGCTTTCATGCACACACCGTTCATTCTCTCATACACTGCTCACTCTCTTTCAATGCATACACTCGCTCTCTCTCATACATCTGTACACAGTCGCTGCTGCATTCACACACACAGCTTTCATGCACACACCGTTCATTCTCTCATACACCGTTCGCTCTTCCTCATACATACATGCACAATCTGTTCTGCATTCACAGACGCATACAATCTACTTTCATGCATGCGTTCACAGAGACAAACTTAAACACACTCACACAAACACTTTTTTTGGAGCATAAGCGAAAACCCTTATGAACCGATATATGGAATAACCAAAAAGTAAAGGTTGCTAGTGCCCACAACTGAATGGGAAAAAGAAACTATAGTGTTTTATAGCCAAAAGAACCCAAGATTTACAAAAGCATTTCTTAGCTAGATTGATTAAAAAAAAAGCATGTCCTTATTTTTTGTGTTCTAGAGTTTTGTGAGGTAATTTGAGACTTGTCTTCTGAGCTATGGGAAATCATGCAACTTCCTTTTCAAACTTGGCTTGCTATGCAGAGGGAAGTACACAGTGAATTGCAAGCCGATTTTCTCAGAAAAATGAAATATGAACACCATGTAACTCCATGCTGAAATTTAAGCTGACAAGGTAACTGACAAAGTTCAGTTACATTTTCAGCTTAATTTTCAACATTGGAGTTACAATCTGACTGCAAAGTTATGTGCGCTGGGAGAAGGCACTCTAGTGGAACAGCATGCAGTTACTATAGTTTCACAGCGTACTCGGGTGTAACACAGAGGTGCCATGAGATGGTAGTCAGGGTTAATGAGTTAAATGAACTTTCTCGTTATCGAAAGAGTGATAAGAAGCTTTGGTTCTGTAAATTGCAGGGTTTTACTCATGACACTTCTGGTGATGGACTCCCCCCAACCCCCACGAAGCAGAAAGAGGAATAACTATGAATGTTCTTCATGTTTCACTGTTGCAGTCGTCACATTTGGGTTATCTGCCTGCAGGTAGCCCTCAGCCAGCCTGAATACCAGAATCTTGGGATTTCTGCATTGGATGCTGTCGCTTCTTCCATGACATTGGGTCATCAGGGGTATAAAACATGCAGCCAATGCCATTACATCAGTCTTTCTTGCTGCATGGTGCCTGAAGCAGAAGCAGTTCATAAGTGCCGGTTGGCCAACTCCTGAAATTTTAATTTTTGAGTTTCAGACCTGAAGTCTTCAAAAAGATAAATACCCCGTTGGGGATCCTTTTCTCTTGCTCTAACCGATGTAAAAAAAAATGAATAATTGTCTTGCCCGTGGAAAGCAAATACCTCACAGAGATTTTCATTCTTCCTGTGTCACCTGCTTAGGCCCAGAACCACGACATCCCTCGCTGTCGGTTTTGTGCCTTGTTCAACGCCCAAACTATTTGTCTTTGGGTTATTTTTGTAGCTAAATACTTTCGTTCTGGATCTCCGTACTCCGAAATGGCTTCCATTAAGCCATCCGACTACCGATCTTCCAAAAAAAGTAAGTATAAAGACAGAGACAGACCGCATAGGTCCAAAACTGCTGACGATGCTTCCGTTAAGCTAGTCGCCAGTCCATCGGTACTCAGGCACTTTCACAGCCCCTGATAACCACTTCTACAGATTCACAGGCCTCTGCTGAGACCCATTCGGAGTCTGGTATGCAGTGAGATGCTTCTTCGACTATGGAACCTGCGGATGTCTCTACCTTGGATGGATCTGGAGCCGCTGTGCAGGCACCAGCTTCTGAGGGTGTATTCAGGCCTATGGATTTTCATATTAAACTGACGACTTCATTTCAAGCTAAAAATACCAAATTCCTCAGGCCTAAAGCTCACACTACACCTAGAAAACAGACGACCAAAGTGAATTCTCAGGCCCACATGCCTCAAAAACAAATGATTAGAATGGCTGAAGACCTTATTACCTTAATTAGGGGAAGCCAGCCTTCTCCTTCTGAGACCTAGAAGTGATTTTCCTTCTGATCAGGAATCTAATGTGTCTATTCCTTCTAACTACCAGGATTTACCCTTATCTGCTTATGAGGATTCTGATGCAGAGGATTCCATTCCCTCTGCTTCCCCTCCAGAGGATTTTTTTTTGGTGAAACCTTGCATACCCTTAGGGAACATTTCTGTTGGGAAAGCCAGGATTTTTCTCAGTCCAAAAAGAGACTTGGGGAGTTCTTAAACCTGCCTCAGCACAGGCCTCTAGCTATCACTCCTGTTCTGGAGATTGTAGGTGATGTTTTCTTGGAATCCAGCCTTACCCCAGACAGTTTGTACCTGTCAGGTTTCCTAAGACCTGGGGGCAACAGAGTACCTGACTCTCAAATTCCTCTTCAAGAATCCTACTGTGGATCCAGAGACATTTCCCAAGGACCTAAAAGCATTAAGGCTACTACTGCCAAAAATCCTACCCCTTCTGACAGGGATTCTAGGGCTTTAGACAGATGGGGCAAGAAGGTATACACCTCTGCTACTCTGGCCATCAGGGCTTTAAATTGCCAGTTTCATATGTTAAAGTATCAGCAACATATTATGGGACTAATTAAACAAAAATGATATTCATTCTTGACTCTGCTGAACACAAAGATTTACAAGAGTTAATGCATTCTGCTGACTAAGTTGGTAAACATACTTTGCAATGTGGTTTTGATGCTTTAAAAGCATCTTGCAGGGCTGCTGTCACTGGGTCTGTACTTAGAAGGCATGCTTGGCCTAAAGAACAAAACTTGCCAGATCATGTTAAAGGAAAATTACTGGATGCACCCTTTAACCAAGAGCACCTTTTTGGGAACAAAGCAGAAGTCCTTAAAAGAATGGAGGAAAAAGCTAAATCTATGTAAACTGTTAAAGATTTCTTACAGGTACAGCCACCTAGATTCAGTAGGCATTGGCCTTCAAAGAACTGGTCCTTTCCAGTCCTTCTCAGTCCAAACCCAGGAGCAGCAGACCACCAAAACTTCAGTCTCAGGCTATGCACAGAGCTAAGCAGTGGGGGGGGGGGCTCCCACTCCCACTCCCAAAGCAGGGAGTAGTAAGCCACCCCCCTATGGAAAAATTGCACAATGACTTATCCTTAACTCTTCCAAGCCTTGCTCAACTACTTGCACCTTTAGGAGAAAAGCTTGCCCTGCATGCAAGAAACTGGAGATTCATTGCCCAAGACAAATGGGTTTTAAACAGTTTCCCTAGGATACAGATTCCACTTCCAGTCTCTCCCACCAAACCAGTGGGTGGAGGCCCATAAACAAGTGCTCTCTCTCCTCAGCATCAAGGCAATTCAACCTGTCCCAGCAGAACAAAGGGGACAAGGTTTCTAGTCAAGACTATTCCTGGTTCCCAGAAAAGAAAACTCCTGGCATCCTATCCTGGACCTGTCTATCCTCAACACCTTTCTGGTGGTTCTAAAATTCAAAATGCTTAACTCTTCAACAGCTTCTTCCTATGCTAGCCAAGGATGCCTGGCTAGCAACCCTAGATTTAAAAGAAGCTTATCTGCACATCCCAATAAGGGAATCTTGCAGGAAATACCTACAATTCAGGGCAGGCTCTATGCACTTTCAGTTCTCTGCACTTCCCTTTGGCTTATCTACTGCACTCAGGGTATTCACAAAGTGCCTAGCTCCAGCCATTGCACTTTGCAGCCAGAGAAATATTCAGATTTACCCATATTTGGATGATTGCCTGATTCAGGCGGAGAGTCAGGACTTGCTATTACAGCACCTGGCATTTGTAAAGAAACTTCTAACTTCACTGGGATACTTCATCAACAAGAAGAAATCACACCTATTACCCTGCCAACAGATTGTATTCCTGGGAGCAAGCTTGAACACATCTTCACAGATGGCATTCCTCACTCCGGAGAAACAAGTTTATTTGACAAACTACTGGCCACAAAAATCCAGCTATCTGCAATAAGTTCTGCTGTGCAGGCCAGCATCATTTACCCTGTGGACCACACTGTTCCAAGGGGCAGTCCTCTCCCGCACATCATCTGCTCTCCATCCAAATAACAGGGCAATAATGTCCAATCACTTATTGGATTATGTCAGTTTCCCCAACGGAGAATGCTGGTAGGCAAGCACTCTGTATGCTACCTGAAAGACATAAACAGGAAAAAGGTCACAGGACCTCATATGGTTGTCAAAATGCACATCAACAGTGGATATTACTTGCAAATAATACACACTACACCAAAACCCTCCAAGCTATCATGGCTATAGCAGCTTGCATTACATGCCTCTCCCTGAGCTATTCTGTTCCCCCAATGTTGGACACTTGAGTGTATAATCCTCTATCCTCCATTCATTTCTGTGTAGTGGGTTGACAGTGGGCATCTTCCATGTGGATGGTGACAGGTCTGTGTTTAACTGTGGTGTGTGATGGAGCTCTAAGCACATGCCTGAGTTCATGTAGGAGGCAATCAGTGATGATATTATGCCCCATGTAGATATGCTGTTGTCGCCATCAGTAGACAATATGTACATGCTCACCATTGCTGAGGGGAGGAGTGTGGTTGATGTGCATATCTCCCTGTACAACCGGGGTGGCAATGTTCCCTCCTAACCTGTGTGATGCAGGTTGCCTATATCCACAGCCTGTGTGTATGAGGTGTTCTTTACCCCCAGTACAGGGTGAATTGTGTTGTTTCATCTGAGACTTTCAACATATGTGGAGACACGGTTGCAATTGTCCTTGGTGGTGGGGATATGTCTGATTCATAGTCATTGCCAGCCTTACAGGAAGTCACCTGTGAACTTACATGCTTGCTCAGATATAGGTGGACTTGCTTCCAAGTTGTTGCCTGCACCTATGAGTCCTTGTACAGCTAATGTAGCAACCTATTATGTGGTTTGTGTATTGCTGCTGTCCACCAAAGGGGATTACTCTACCTTGGTAAAGGCTGGATATACAGGTCAGGTACTGCTGTGTCCATATAGCTACAGTGGATATAAAGGGTACACCCCCCAATACACTGCCTGGTATTTGTACAATTGGAACATGACACCACAATAACACATTTCATAACAATTTCCACCTGTAGTGTGACCTATAGCTTGTACAATTCAATTGAAAACATAATCTGGTCTGTGAAAATATATGGAAATAATACTCAGTACAATAAGCCAGTTGAATGAGTGTGTACACCCTTAAACTGATTGTGTATGAACCTCTTGAGATGGTTACAGCATTCATCCACCTTGGTCTGGACTCTAACATCATGGGACATCTTCACTTGGCAATAGTTGGTCACCTTCCTAGAAACACCTTTGATTGCATTTCAATGGAATTGTGCAGGTTAGGGT
>NC_056746.1:1061922092-1061932719 GCF_019279795.1 Protopterus annectens | reverse complement strand
CTTTTTTTTTTTTCGTTTTTCAGAGATAGCAGAGGTTCACAAGTATCAGCAAGTTATAACAGTGCAGTGAATGACCCCACACAAGAGTGCTAGGCCAAAGACAGATAAAATGCAAGTTTTGAGAAAAAAACGATTTTAAAAATAAGTGCAAACAGGAAATTCAGTAAACAGCTCTAGGTTGTGCTCTAAATACAGTTACTAATGCAGAAATCAAGTTTAACAAGCCAGAAAATGCTCAAAATAGGCGGCTATGCAGAAAAACTTAGCAAATAGAGGAAAATACTTAAAATCTCAAAAGTGGCTCCTTTCTTCTCTCAGCGTTTTCTCCTCTTGGTGGGTGCTTCACCAACAGCCAACAAGCCTGAATATATATATATATATATATATATATATATATATATATATATATATATATATATACATATATACATATATATATATATATATATATATATATATATATATATATATATATATATATATATATATATATATATATATATATATATATATATATATATATATATATATATATATATATATATATATATATATATATATATATATATATATATATATATATATATATATATATATATATATATATATATATATATATATATATATATATATATATATATATATATATATATATATATATATATATATATATATATATATATATATATATATATATATATATATATATATATATATATATATATATATATATATATATATATATGCACATATATATATATATATATATGTAAGCATTACGGAGCTAGAGTCTGTACACGTGAAAGTGCACCCACATTCAAAGCCTCCAAAAGCTCAAAGATATATACACAGTCACTTGAACAATCCAAGCTCGTGAACCAGGGCCTCAATGCAGCAAAAAATTCGAAAAATGCATAAACATACACTCTAAGTCGATGCTGGTTTGTAAATCAGAACCATATGACATCCAGCATATAGCGAAGTATTCACTTATAAGTCCAAATCATGGAAACTGTTGCAATAAATACACTTCTTACACAAGTGTTGCTAAACCCAGTACAAAGCAGACAATCGGGATAGCAAAAACCAAAACGAATTTTATTAAAACAAAAAACACAAAACGGTAAGCGCTTTCGCGGGCATCAATCCCGCTTCATCAGACAACAGTATCACATTTAGGTTTAGTTTAAATAGAGATTCAAATTATTCTAACCAATCATACCTCGCCCTCTATTCGAAATAACATCTCATTGACACATTTCCCACATTTGCTAGTCTTACAAAAATTAGAAAGGTTCAAACTTGTTAAGGAGTGGTTATTGCATAACATTTGTTTTAAATTAGGCATATTACTGTAAGTAAAGCTAGGATGTTGACCCACTATATCTTTAACACATTCATCTATGGTAAGAATATTCCAATTATTCGCCACAGCCTTTGTTACTACCTCCAAGTTGTTACAATATGGCACTAAGAAACTTTCAAACATAGGTCTAGGATGTACAGCTGTCTTTGATTCAGGAGCTGCCGAAAAATATGGTTTAGCTCTGACAGCTCTAATATGATCCATACTATTATAAACCCTATGTATCTCTTGAGCGGAATACCCACGACTCAACAATCCCTCTTCCAAAAGTAAAAGTTCCTTATTAAACAAATGTTCATTGCTGGATAACCTTGATAGGAGCATGGCCTGTCCTTTGACAATGTTATTAAAAATGTGTGGGCTGTGCATGCTATCCCTGGATAAAAACGAGGCCTTATAACATGCTTTACGGTGTACCTTGGTATTCACCTTATCATTTTCAATAAATACATTGACATCAAGAAAGTCAATATTAGTGTGTGAGAACTTAATGGTGAACTGTAAAAAAGTACTGCTGTTATTTAGTCTATGATAAAATTCATTCAATGCTTCAACAGACCCCTTCCATACAAAGAACAGGTCATCGACAAATCTCTCAAAAAACACAATATGTGGGTCACCAATAATGAACTTAATTTCAAAGGTTGCCATAACCAAATTGGCGTAGCTATTGGCACAACTAGTGCCCATAGCTACGCCCTTCAATTGTTTGTAACATAGCTGCTTGAACAAAAAAATATTATTGTCCAATACTAATTCTAGCAAAATACATAATAAATCAACTTTGATGTGATCACACTTTGCTATTTCAATCAAAAACCATTTCAAGTCACTAATTCCTTCATCATTTGGTATACTCGTGAACAATGAAACAACATCCATCGTCACAAATATAATATTGTCAAGATGTGGTACTTCAGCCATTCGTTTATAAAATTCCCTCAAAAACTGCTCGGTGTCTCTAAGTACCGGATCATGTGTGTCCAAAAGCTTTTTCAATTCATGATCAAGGTACACTGATAGGGGTTCGGTGACCCAACCAGCTCCAGATACCACAGGTCTCATTGCTGGTGTTTGAAGGTTCTTATGTATTTTAGGTAGACCAGTTATCATCGGTATCAGAGGTGCATCTACTAAAAAAGATTTGTATAAGTCTTCGGACAAAAGGCCCAACATTTGCACTCATATAAGCTTCGATTCAGACCTTCTTGCATTTTATCCACTGTCTCTAAGGATATCACTTCATATGATGAATCATTCAAGAGCTCCAACATCTTCATTTCATAATACTCGCTATCCATCACAACCACCGGTCCTCCTTTGTCAGCAGCTCTAATCACTATTTGGCTGTTATTTCGTAAATTATGTAAAGCTTGACGCTCCAGTTTACTAAGGTTTCCATTATTAATTGATGTAAAATTACCAATGCCTTCATAGAGATCCTTTTCAACTGCTTTCATAAATATTTCCAAATTAGGTTGGAGGTGGGGGGTGAAGGCACTTTTTCTTTTGTACTCATTCCCAGCATGTGTATTGATTTCAGTATTGGGATCCTTAAACAATAACTTGAGAGCAATTTTCCTCACGAACAATCGAAGGGACAAGACAGCTTGACTGATATCCAAATTGGAGCTCGGAATAAATGACAGTCCTTTATTCAACACCGTAGCTTCAGACGAATCCAATCTGTATTTTGAAATGTTACACACTAAACCTGATTGTTCCAGTACTTTGGTAGTGTTCGTTGCTGTTGACCTGTTTGAAAATCCTTCCTCTTTGCCCCCCCTGTCGTTTTCCATATCTAGTGATCTCTTTCTCCCTGTTCTGATGGGTAAAGGAAAATCCACATTACTTTCTAATTGTATTTTCCTTCGAACTATACTTGATAAACTTGACGAAGGAATCGTGCCCTGAACACTCTTGGTATTAGGAGGATTGGTATTATTCTCAAAACCTTCATTAGGCGTTGTGTAAACTGATCCAGTCGCTTTTGGTGAGACTAATTCAATTGGGCCCAATTGGCCATCAGTATTTCCATGCTGGTCTATCACTCTTTCTTTAAATTGTGGCGGTCTATCCATTTCATTGTCTAGTCTTGAATTATCTTTGGCTTGAAACACTCTATCTCTCACCATCGTACGATTATGGTTAGGACCATCCATATCAGAACTGTGACTGTTCTGCTCAGAAGCACTACTTCTTCTACTGTCATAATTATTGTTATTAACTACACGCTTTTCAGTGACCTTATTAGTCCTAGGCCATACAAAGACATGGTTGTTGGAGAAGTCTGTGGCATCTCTAGACAATTTCTTCCTTTTATTAGCCAACAGATTATTTTCATAGCGTGTAACGCGATCAAGCAGCTCGTGCATAAATATCTCTGTCTCATCTAGACCATATAATTCAGCCAACTTCCCTTGTTGCTCATATATTTTTTCTTTAAGTTCATTCTCTGTTGGTCTAAAAAAGTCTATTAGTAGCTGTATATATTCCCTGCTTGCACGCATATTAATTTGTTGCCATTGTGCAAGCAGAGTTGGATACATATTCCCATATGTTGGCATGGTTAATATTCGTAACCCTCTTGGTATGAGTCTATTACTCAAACATGCCTCCATGTGAAATCTCTGTGCTCTTAATCTTTTAAATTTAAATAAGTCATTTTCTATATCTCTTTTTATCTTTCTAACATTCAAGTCAATGTCAGTACCTTTGTTGATCGCACTCGTCTCCATCATGTCTATATCACCCACAAGCGGATTGCTTGTTTCATCCAGAAGATTATATAATCTCATCCTTACATTAACAGGTGTTATAGGATTCTCCATAGTCTCAACGACATTAGTAGCTCCTTCCATACTCCCAGTAAAACAACAGCAAAAACCGTATGTCCCAAGTGCAGAAGTATATGTAAAAACGTACCCCACGGAGCTAGAGTCTGTACACGTGAGAGTGCACCCACATTCAAAGCCTCCAAAAGCTCAAAGATATATACACAGTCACTTGAACAATCCAAGCTCGTGAACCAGAGCCTCAATGCAGCAAAAAATTCGAAAAATGCATAAACATACACTCTAAGTCGATGCTGGTTCGTAAATCAGAACCATATGACATCCAACATATAGCGAAGTATTCACTTATAAGTCCAAATCATGGAAACTGTTGCAATAAATACACTTCTTGCACAAGCGTTGCTAAACCCAGTACAAAGCAGACAATCGGGATAGCAAAAACCAAAACGAATTTTATTAAAACAAAAAACACAAAACGGTAAGCGCTTTTGCGGGCATCAATCCCGCTTCATCAGACAACAGTATCACATTTAGGTTTAGTTTAAATAGAGATTCAAATTATTCTAACCAATCATACCTCGCCCTCTATTCGAAATAACATCTCATTGATGTTACAAGTATCGCACACTTAAAAAGCATCATTGAAACCATACTATGTACCATAACACTTTAGAAACAATTTAAAAACACTTTAAAAACTCTAAAAGCAGCAACAGTAATATAAATCATCTTAACATATTTTATCACTAATACATGATTATTAACTTGATTCTATCTAGCTAACATTGCTCGTTCAGCTACCTACCTTTAGTAATGTGAAATTTCAGCATCGCAAAAAATATGGCAAACATATCCAAAGTGAAACAAAATATTGTAAAAATACGCATATTTTATAACGCAAAACAGAAATTCTACATTCCTCCTGGCTGTCGCATAAACATACAATTCCTCTCATTGCGATCGCACCCTATGACAAAAAGTAAAATAATGCGCATGAGCGGTAATGTTAGAACCTTTCAATGCGTGCAACTCTTTCCTAAACAACATAATAATGCAGTATACCTAACCCAATTAAAATTTGGCGTTATCATAAAATGACCTATCTACGGAGTATGAACAAAAACGAAAATATTGTAGTTCGCTATATTGTGTGCGAACTTTCTTAATACTATAGAAAAGAAAGTATATACACAGTTGACCAGTATCCGCCTGTTGAACAAACATACAAACCATACCTGTTAAATCTATAAGAATATAGGTACTCTATGTATGCGTGCAAGCAGGGAATATATACAGCTACTAATAGACTTTTTTAGACCAACAGAGAATGAACTTAAAGAAAAAATATATGAGCAACAAGGGAAGTTGGCTGAATTATATGGTCTAGATGAGACAGAGATATTTATGCACGAGCTGCTTGATCACGTTACACACTATGAAAATAATCTGTTGGCTAATAAAAGGAAGAAATTGTCTAGAGATGCCACAGACTTCTCCAACAACCATGTCTTTGTATGGCCTAGGACTAATAAGGTCACTGAAAAGCGTGTAGTTAATAACAATAATTATGACAGTAGAAGAAGTGGTGCTTCTGAGCAGAACAGTCACAGTTCTGATATGGATGGTCCTAACCATAATCATACGATGGTGAGAGATAGAGTGTTTCAAGCCAAAGATAATTCAAGACTAGACAATGAAATGGATAGACCGCCACAATTTAAAGAAAGAGTGATAGACCAGCATGGAAATACTGATGGCCAATTGGGCCCATTGAATTAGTCTCACCAAAAGCGACTGGATCAGTTTACACAACGCCTAATGAAGGTTTTGAGAATAATACCAATCCTCCTAATACCAAGAGTGTTCAGGGCACGATTCCTTCATCAAGTTTATCAAGTATAGTTCGAAGGAAAATACAATTAGAAAGTAATGTGGATTTTCCTTTACCCATCAGAACAGGGAGAAAGAGATCACTAGATATGGAAAACGACAGGGGGGCAAAGAGGAAGGATTTTCAAACAGGTCAACAGCAACGAACACTACCAAAGTACTGGAACAATCAGGTTTAGTGTGTAACATTTCAAAATACAGATTGGATACGTCTGAAGCTACGGTGTTGAATAAAGGACTGTCATTTATTCCGAGCTCCAATTTGGATATCAGTCAAGCTGTCTTGTCCCTTAGATTGTTCATGAGGAAAATTGCTCTCAAGTTATTGTTTAAGGATCCCAATACTGAAATCAATACACATGCTGGGAATGAGTACAAAAGAAAAAGTGTCTTCACCCCCCACCTCCAACCTAATTTGGAAATATTTATGAAAGCAGTTGAAAAGGATCTCTATGAAGGCATTGGTAATTTTACATCAATTAATAATGGAAACCTTAGTAAACTGGAGCATCAAGCTTTACATAATTTACGAAATAACAGCCAAATAGTGATTAGAGCTGCTGACAAAGGAGGACCGGTGGTTGTGATGGATAGCGAGTATTATGAAATGAAGATGTTGGAGCTCTTGAATGATTCATCATATGAAGTGATATCCTTAGAGACAGTGGATAAAATGCAAGAAGGTCTGAATCGAAGCTTACATGAGTGCAAATGTTTGGGCCTTTTGTCCGAAGACTTATACAAATCTTTTTTAGTAGATGCACCTCTGATACCGATGATAACTGGTCTACCTAAAATACATAAGAACCTTCAAACACCGGCAATGAGACCTGTGGTATCTGGAGCTGGTTGGGTCACCGAACCCCTATCAGTGTACCTTGATCATGAATTGAAAAAGTTTTTGGACACACATGATCCGGTGCTTAGAGACACCGAGCAGTTTTTGAGGGAATTTTATAAATGAATGGCTGAAGTACCACATCTTGGCAATATTATATTTGTGACGGTGGATGTTGTTTCATTGTTCATGAGTATACCAAATGACGAAGGAATTAGTGACTTGAAATGGTTTTTGATTGAAATAGCAAAGTGTGATCACATCAAAGTTGATTTATTATGTCTTTTGCTAGAATTAGTATTGGACAATAATATTTTTTTGTTCAAGCAGCTATGTTACAAACAGTTGAAGGGCGTAGCTATGGGCACTAGTTGTGCCAATAGCTATGCCAATTTGGTTATGGCAACCTTTGAAATTAAGTTCATTATTGGTGACCCACATATTGTGTTTTTTAAGAGATTTGTCGATGACCTGTTCTTTGTATGGAAGGGGTCTGTTGAAGCATTGAATGAATTTTATCATAGACTAAATAACAGCAGTACTTTTTTACAGTTCACCATTAAGTTCTCACACACTAATATTGACTTTCTTGATGTCAATGTATTTATTGAAAATGATAAGGTGAATACCAAGGTACACCGTAAAGCATGTTATAAGGCCTCGTTTTTATCCAGGGATAGCATGCACAGCCCACACATTTTTAATAACATTGTCAAAGGACAGGCCATGCTCCTATCAAGGTTATCCAGCAATGAACATTTGTTTAATAAGGAACTTTTACTTTTGGAAGAGGGATTGTTGAGTCGTGGGTATTCCGCTCAAGAGATACATAGGGTTTATAATAATATAAATAATAATATGGATCATATTAGAGCTGTCAGAGCTAAACCATATTTTTCGGCGGCTCCTGAATCAAAGACAGCTGTACATCCTAGACCTATGTTTGAAAGTTTCTTAGTGCCATATTATAACAACTTGGAGGTAGTAACAAAGGCTGTGGCGAATAATTGGAATATTCTTACCATAGATGAATGTGTTAAAGATATAGTGGGTCAACATCCTAGCTTTACTTACAGTAATATGCCTAATTTAAAACAAATGTTATGCAATAACCACTCCTTAACAAGTTTGAACCTTTCTAATTTTTGTAAGACTAGCAAATGTGGGAAATGTGTCCAGTGCAAGTTTATTGATGAATCCCATTACTTCAAACATCCCTGGACAGGGAAATTGTGGGACATCAGAGTTGATTCTGACTGTAACAGTAGGAATGTGATATATGTTGCCCACTGTGTGAAATGTTTTGACTTCTATGTAGGCAAAACGAACAGATCCCTAAGGGAACGTATCAGGGATCATCAGTATTGCCTGAATAGAGGTGATGAGTACAGTGCTATAGCAAAGCACACTATAAGGTATGGAGTCACACACACCTTTCTCTTTCAAGTATTATATGTAGTACAACCATCTAATAGGATGGGAGATATTATCAATAGAACTGAAGAAATAGAATTGGCTTGGATCTTGAGACTGGGAGCACACAGGAGAAAAGGGTTAAATGAAAATATTTCTTTAAAACCCACTTTGAAAAGTAGACGTATTAAATAATAACAAATCATTAGTTTGGTCATCTATTCATCCATCTATAAATAGAACCATTATATGCAGCTATGTTGGTCCTGCATATCTATACTTTTCTACAATTTTAATGTTGTACTTTATCTTTAGAATTATCTGAAGATAGATAACTAAATATATAACAGAACCATTTTTTGCTATGTTGACTATTCCATATAGTAGCATATACGCAATGCCCTGTGTTATTGACATATTTTGGAACATATGTACTGTAGATTTTTATATAATTATGTTTTGTATTAATTAATCTCAGATAATTACATTTAATTATTAATATAATTAATTAAAATTTTTTATATATAATTATAATTCAATAGTAATATTTTTATCTCTTTATTAGTAAATATATTGTTTATTGATTGTCACTATATAGAAATTACTCGGTTTTTTATGTTTAGCATATCTCATACTTTTATGTATGGGTACTATTATAATATTTATATATATATTTGTCGTTGATATGGAAATATTGCATTGCTTGTATATGATAACAGTTGATTGTTGATATGGCTTCCATAATAGCCTCTTAAAATATCAAAGAATCAAATACTATTTAAAATAATTTTTTATATATGGCTAGCAACAAAAATATATAAATATATTTATATAGTACAATTTTTATTGATTATAAGTATGTTATTATTTTAAATGACATGAGTTAGTTATTACTTTGCCTCTATAAACATAGAGTACCTATATTCTTATAGAGTTAACAGGTATGGTTTGTATGTTTGTTCAACAGGCGGATACTGGTCAACTGTGTATATACTTTATTTTCTATAGTATTAAGAAAGTTCGCACACAATATAGTGAACTACAATATTTTCGTTTTTGTTCATACTCCGTACATAGCTCATTTTATGATAATGCAAAATTTTAATTGGGTTAGGTATACTGCATTATTATGTTGTTTAGGAAAGAGTTGCACGCATTGAAAGGTTCTAACATTACCGCTCATGCGCATTATTTTACTTTTTGTCATAGGGTGCGATCGCAATGAGAGGAATTGTATGTTTATGCGACAGCCAGGAGGAATGTAGAATTTCTGTTTTGCGTATATAAAATATGTGTATTTTTACGATATTTTGTTTCACTTTGGATATGTTTGCCATATTTTTTGCGATGCTGAAATTTCACATTACTAAAGGTAGGTAGCTGAACGAGCAATGTTAGCTAGATAGAATCAAGTTAATAATCATGTATTAGTGATAAAATATGTTAAGATGATTTATATTACTGTTGCTGCTTTTAGAGTTTTTAAAGTGTTTTTAAATTGTTTCTAAAGTGTTATGGTACATAGTATGGTTTCAATGATGCTTTTTAAGTGTGCGATACTTGTAACATCAATGAGATGTTATTTCGAATAGAGGGCGAGGTATGATTGGTTAGAATAATTTGAATCTCTATTTAAACTAAACCTAAATGTGATACTGTTGTCTGATGAAGCGGGATTGATGCCCACGAAAGCGCTTACCGTTTTGTGTTTTTTGTTTTAATAAAATTCGTTTTGGTTTTTGCTATCCCGATTGTCTGCTTTGTACTGGGTTTAGCAACGCTTGTGCAAGAAGTGTATTTATTGCAACAGTTTCCATGATTTGGACTTATAAGTGAATACTTCGCTATATGTTGGATGTCATATGGTTCTGATTTACGAACCAGCATCGACTTAGAGTGTATGTTTATGCATTTTTCGAATTTTTTGCTGCATTGAGGCTCTGGTTCACGAGCTTGGATTGTTCAAGTGACTGTGTATATATCTTTGAGCTTTTGGAGGCTTTGAATGTGGGTGTACTTTCACGTGTACAGACTCTAGCTCCGTGGGGTACGTTTTTACATATACTTCTGCACTTGGGACATACGTTTTTTGCTGATTTATATATATATATATATATATATATATATATATATATATATATATATATATATATCTATATATATATACGTATATATATATATATGTATATATATATGTATATATATATATATATATATATATATATATATATATATATATATATATATATATATATATATATATATATATATATATATATATATATATATATATATATATATATATATATATATATATATATATAT
>NC_056746.1:1061904592-1061919592 GCF_019279795.1 Protopterus annectens | reverse complement strand
ATACACATTTATTTCCCCACCACCTGTGAGGTGCTGACCAGAAGTATGCATTTCTTCCACCATATAGCAGAATACCCTGAGGTAGTTAGTGCTACAGACTGCATGCACATCCACATCAAAGCACCACCTGGTGAGCAGGGCAGGGTCTACATAAACTGCAAGGGCTTCCCCTCCATCAACTGCCAGGTCATGTGCGATACCCAGGGCATTATTATGAATGTGTGTGCTGGCAGTCCTGGAAGCTATCATGACTCCCACATCTGGCATTCCTCACAGCTGTATCAGGTGTTTGCCAGTGGGGACATCTCATATGGCCATCTTGTGGGGAATGCTGGCTATACACTGGAGCCATGGCTGATGACATCCATCAGAAATGCACACACACCCAAACAAGAACACCATAATGAGGCACACACACAAACCAGGATCATTGTAGAGCGTGTATTTGGGATGCTCAAGTCACTGTTCCGCTGCCTTGACATATCTGGTGCAGCCTTGCAGTACTCTCCAGCTACATGTGCACAGATGTTCATAGTATGTGCCATGCTACACAATATGATCCTGTGGAAACAGCTGCAGCAGGAACAGCATGGGGCAGGGCCACACAGTCCCTCACCATTGCCAAGGCCAGCACAGGAACAGAGGGACTCGGAGGAGGAACATCCTGACCCTGCCCCTGTAGGCAGAAGGAGGTGTGGCAAGTATGACCAGACCTTGGCAAAGAGGCAACGCATAACACACACACTGACACTGTAGGGACCCAGGGACTGATACCTCTCTCTGACTTGCACATACAGTAAAAGGGATGCCAAACATGACACTACCTGTGCTTTACTATGTATAGGGAGTGTACTATGTGCATCTGACATAGTCAGCCCTCCAGCACTGTCCTCAATACTGGCCCAGCAACAAGGTAAGTCACCCTCCCTATCAATTAGTGAATGGAGTAATATGTTCTCATAGTTGTATGTATGATGTGGATGCAAGCATGCAAGGGAATTGGGTGGCTGAATGGGATAGCAGCAGACAGCTATATGGGACAGCAGGAAATTCACAACAAATACTGGTGTCAACATACTAGACAGCATTACAGAAGGTGACAACCCCCACCGCAGTACATGTGATGGCCCGAATAACTGTGGGTGTCAATAGGTCACACACATGGATGTCAGTGAGGGTCACATACCCACCACCAGCCTCACCTAGCAGGACAGGTGTAGATGACCATAAAGAAAGGCTGGGCTAAGGCCCCCAAATGATGGCAATGGTGAACAGCCCCCACCAGACCTACACATACTACAACAGGTCTAGAAGTTGCATTCTAGTTCTGAAGGGAAAGAAGTCTGAAACCAAAATTTATGCCATTAAGATCTAACATGTGTACTTTACTGATATGCCTCCTTTCTGCATGATAGGTCACAATACAATATAAAATGGAAATCAACAGAGTAACCAAAATGGCCAGTACAGTCATTGCAAATGTTTAAAGTATGCAGGTGTGCACCTGCACCCCCCCCCCCCACAATCCCACGTAGAAATGCAGTATCAAATGGCCTGCAGAACTCTAAAATAGCCTACAGTCCTCTGGCAAAGGCCAATGCCTCACCCATAGTGCCAATGTATGGAATGTCAGGGGGTCCCAACTAACAACTTAACACAGTAAACAGAAAACAAATACAAGGCCATGTTGACAAATGCCAGTAGCATGTCTCCCCATGTCCTACTGCAAGGACTGTGGACCAGGCCATAAATACTACTGGGATAAAGGCCCAACTATAGGGATACCTCTGAGATATTGCTTACATAATGTTAGGAAGCGGAGATAATAACAGAGGGGGTTGTAGAAGCATGGATGGCATGCAGTGTATGAAGTCTGAAACTCTAATGTCCACCCATACGTCTCCCTGACTGCAAACCCATGAATGAATAGCCACAAAACTGCTTGTAAACCACAATGTGAAGGTAAACTGACCAGATATAGGAGTCCCGCCTCTGGATAACCTTGGTGTATTTGTACAGCTGAGAGGTATGGCCCCAGCAGGATGTGGCCATTACATGCAGTTGAAAAAAGTACAAGGAGGGGATCCCCATCCAGCATACTAACAAGGTGCTGGACCATTTACACAGAACCAGCAGTCTATTGTCTGTAGCTACTCCTCCACAATGGCAGGTGTGTGCCCGAATGTGTAGTCTATATGCCTCAGAATATTGGTCTCAGCATATTGGTCTCAGCTTCCTTCATCCTGTATTTCCATGGTAAACAACTGTGAGCAAAGAATGATAACTGTCAGTTGATGACATGATACATCACAGTGTAAAACAGTACATGTGTCAGAAAATCTATGCTACAACCAACCATGTTACATAAGCAGCACAGACAGCAATAGTTACAGTATCCCCCGTATGTTATGCCCATTGTATCTCCATATTGGCAGAAACAGTTTGCTAGGTGTAGCTGTAGTAACACACAACACCCTGAACTGGAGTCCAGCCCTCCCTGGAATGGATGCACACACTCAATATAGAAGGTCATACTGGGCATGCTCCTACACTTAGAGAAATGAAGCCCATGTCTCACAATACAGTGGATTACATATATCGCTTATTTGCAGCTGTCTGTGCACACACACCAAATTGTACACCATTGATACTTCACACACACACACACACACACACACACACACACACACACACACACACACACTGGATAGGAATACTCACACATATATAAGGCCAACATAATATAATATGTCAAACATACACACACAGAGACGTGGGGAAGAGAAAGACAGTGACAGAGAGAATCCCATTATGAGGCCTTTTCCACCCAGTACACATCCCATTGGCCTATATCACATGATGTGCTGATGTCATTCACTGTAGAAATACCTTTGGTTAGCCCCCAGCCCTTTAGTCTCAGTAATGCTTGTGATAACTGTGTAACACTACATTCCAAATAAGTATACATGTAGCAGTTGTAATCTCAGTCCTGTCAAATGTTAAGTTTTGTGTGTGTGTGTGTGTGTGTGTGTGTGTTTGTGTGTGTTTCTAGATGAATGTGGTTGAGGCCATTCACACACACTAAACTTCTCTTACCCTACTTTCTGCACTGCTGCTGATGTCACTCACCTTCATAGATATTTTTGGACAGTGCTCCAAAATATAAGCTCCGTGGTGCTTGTGATAACTGCGTAATACTATACTATAGCAAACTAGTTAGGTAGCAGCTGTGAAAATGTGTGTGTGTTTGTGTGAGTCTTTGTAGACACCTGATTTTGTGGTCATTCACACTTACTACACTTCCCTTACTCCTCCTTCTGCACTGCTGCTGATGTCACTCACTTTCAAAGATACATTCGGACAGCTCTCCAACGTATAATCTCTGTGGCACTTGCAAAAAATACGTAATACTATAGTGTAGCAAACTAGTTAGGTAGGAGTTCTAATCCTGGTCCTAGCAACTGTGAAAATGTTTGTGTTTGTGTGAGAAAGTGTGTGTGTGTCTTTGTAGACACGTGATTTTGTGATCTTTCACACTTACTACACTTCCCTTACCTCTCCTTTAGCACTGTTGCTGATGTCACTCACCTTCAAAGATACCTTTATACCTTTAGACAGCAATCCAACATATAATCTCTGTGGTACTTATGACAACTGCGTAATACTATAGTGTAGCAAACTAGTTAGTTTGGACTGGACTGGACACCTGCAACAACTGTAGAGTCTGCAAATGTACCCCACAAAGGGAATACCATGCCTTATACACATGCCCTGTATGGACAGATGCCAATAACTCCAATGAATCCCCATATCATACTGTCTATGTAGGTGCAATCACTACCTCAGTTACATAGCCAGGTGTCAACAAACAAGGTCAGGAATGCTACTTCTGAAGATACCAGTCTATCCACGCATCATGCTCCAGAGACCTCAAACACACTTCCACACTTCAAAGAACATGCATGTGGGACATGTGCGCAACCTAGACACTGTCCTTATTATGGACAATAAATCACATACATGTGAAGCAGTGCACATCACCGGCCACTCACAATGGAAATCTGGATGAGTGGATGGGGAATACAATAACCACTCCTGGGGACCACTCCAGTGACTATACTCCTGAGCCACACTTAGGACTATTGTCAAGTGGCCTGATGCCAAGTTATTCCCTTGGGCTAGCCTTGTAGAGCCTTCAGGCCTATTCACCTACTACACACCTATGAAGCAATGAACCTATGGATCTCAGTATTGGCAAGTGTGTGTGTGAATAGTAATCTCAGTGTGTTTGGTTGATGAATATCCCCTGTGGCTGTGGTTACTAGCAATCGGAGGTGTGTCCAAACCACAACATGTACCATTCTCCATTCTAGAACAGATGTTGTAAATCAACATATACCTATGTACAACCCTCAGCCCTATAATCTGTGAGGGATATGCAATCACTGTGTTACAGACCGGGGATTTCTGTGTACATACTGTATCTTGCCTATGACGTGGTAGATGTGTTACCACACTGCCATACCCCATGGTTTTGCTGCAGGGCCACATCCTGGTGACACACAGACACCTGGAACGGAAATTGGATACAGCATGTGAGAACACATTCACTCAGCACTTCACTTGTGGGGGACAGAGGGGTAAAGCTGGCACTGAATGTGTTGTCAAGACTGTGGCCAATATCTGTTGCCTCAGGATAGGTCTTAGCATTGTGCAGTAACTCGCAGCACTTGTGTTTAATGCTGTGGAGGTTGTTGATGTAACTATCAATGGCTTTTTTGACTGACATCAGTGTCTGCTGTATCTCTGCCATCATAGATGCCTGTAGGGATTCCATGTGGTGTTTGAGGCTAATAAGGGAGTTCAGTAGTCATGGGACACCACCTTTCTCTGCAACAGTGTTCTCCTTCTGATGTACATTTTAGTAATGGCAGAGGACCATTACATTGTCTCCCAATGTTTGGGTTCGGTTGGTTCTGGCTAGCACCATGCATTTATGTAGCTGTTTGTACAGTGCCTATGTGTATGATTCCACAGTCATGTAGCTATTTTCCATTGCCATCGATGCAGTGAAGACATCCACCCCTGTTTTCATGGCTGGAAAGCCAGCTTTGGAGAGGTTTTGCAAGGTGGTTACCTTTGTGGGGGGGGGGCTGACATGTTGAGTTCCATGTTGATTACAACCTGTGTGGATCTCACCATGCAGGGATTGACATCTGTGGATGAGCAACAGCCCCATATTTAAGTAGTCAACACAGGTCAAGGTTGTTGCATCCATCTTCTACTGGGAGTCAGTACGAGCTGGTCCAGGGCACTGGAAATGATGAATCCCAGAAGTGTTGGCCCACTGTACTGGTACTTGGCTACTTTCCCAGGTGATGGAGAGGTAGTTGAAGACTCATACTATGTCAGTGTTGCATTGGACCATCATAGATGGTAAGGTGTTGAGGAATGGCCATTGACAGTCTAGGGGCATAGATGTGGACCCATAGCAGGCTGTGGTCTGGATTGCACTATTACCCCAAGGCAGTTGTACCGGACGTATCTCCAATGCATTATGATGGGATACTAGTCTGGTGGTGTTCCTAGCCATAATGAATATGGAGGTAATACCACCTGTGGAGGTGTGGTGTGGTCCATGTTTGGGGGCTGACAGCTGTGGAATGCATCATAGCCTGATACTGCAGGTTTGCTGTCTGCTGCGGTGAACCACCTCTCCATTACAGCAGACATGTATCCTCCACTCTGACTGCTATGAGTGACTGCATCCTGACAGTTAGATATCTACTGTTGAGCAGCATGACCCTCAGATTGCATACATGTGTAGCTGTTATGGTGGTAATAACATTAGGAACACTGCCTAATAAGGCATCATAGGGGTGGCAAGACACTTTGCCATTACCTGGAAACCCAGCAGTGACAGATGTAGGACATCTGTGGCAAGTTATTGGGTTCTGTCAATCATGTCATCCCAAGCAGAGAGGTACTGGATTCCCCTGAGAATGACACATAAACACATAAGCCAATGTTCCAGTCAATCTGTTGATAGTATTGCAACATCATTCTGGGTGACAGCAGCACACTGCCCAGGGCTACTGTCACACCTGCCTGGAGCACATAATCAGAGAGTTCAACCATGTCTCTTATCATGTAGTCCAAGGAGGTATGTCCCAAGTCATTCAAACCCACATGGATACAGAGTGATACTCGTAGTTGTGGAGTGCCATGCCTGGCTGTGTCATGTGTTGTATGCTGGCATGTTGTGATAGATATTTGGCTGTTACCTACTCCATAGTCAACTTAGTGAGTGGGATATGTGTGTGTCTTAGTATTGAGTTGCCCATGATCACTGTATTGTGCAAGGTGGTTAGCCTTAGGAGCTTAGGTTGAGGGGCACATTTTGTAGGTTAAATGTGTCCCTTGGCATGTGCCATGTTGCAGTGTCTGAGTGGGTGTCTGTCTTGCTGGTCATTGCAGTTTGAGTAAATGTCCATTGAGTTCCTCTGGGAGAGTAGGTGTGTGGCTTTTCACTGTATGTCATGGCTGTCAAAGTGGGTGTCATGGTGAGCTACATGTTCCACATGGTGTGGTGCAGGTGTTGATCATATCCTCATGCACTCTCCAGCAAAGAATGGACTAGCAGGTCATGTCCACATTGGGTGATATATGGGTGACCCTCACAGGCATGAGTGTTTGGAGTTTAGAGGGGAGGGTTGTTTGTGTAGATGAGACAGTTGCAACAGTGCCTCAGAATGGAGAAGTGCTCCAGGTTAATGGGTGAAAGCACAGATAACTGCCCTACAAACATGCCAGGAGGGGTGGACATGACTAGTAAGTACTGTGGCTACATCTGCTATGAACGAGTACATCTGATGGCTCATAGATGTGCCACACTTTTTTATAAAATAATCTGGTGACGTGCCAAGCCATAATGCTAGTTGAAGTGCAAGACAGAAAGAGCTAGCATGATGTACGGGTGGAACAGAAGGCAGACTGCCACCTGTAATACTACATATTAGAGATACAAAGTAGAGGAAAGTGACATTATATGGATAGTAAGGATGCAGGCAGATACACATCCAAGGTTGAATGGATGTGTACCTTTAAAACCTATATTGAAGGCTCATAATCTATTTAAATAATTATGACATCATCTGTTGAGTAATTAGTGTTTTAATATATATAAAGTGTGTTTTTTTAAGCTGTTGTATGATGGTCTGAAGAAGTGCTCTTGTAAGGGCATGAAAGTGCTAACCTTTTACTGAATTAAATTTTTTATCAGGAGCTGTCATAGTTGGTTTGTGGATTTTATTTTTTGGACTTTTATCATTTGTTATTAAAACAACCTTTATCGCATGGAAGTACCTGTTCTTTTTGCTTTTGGTTTTGTTGCTGGTGTTCCTGTGGACCATGACTGAAGCTGACAACACTGAACTAGACTATACGCCAAGAATAGAAACAGTGAGTTTGCCCTCCTTAGATAAGTTAACTATACAATAGAATCCTTTGTTAACACATATGCTGAGTACTGCTGCTACAGAAGTAGAATTACAAGATTTTGATAATTTACTGTTTCAGAATGAACATAAAGCTCTAGAGAATGATTTATATAAGCTTAAGCGCTTACAGTATCAATGCTTACATTTTGAGGCTTGTATATACCACAAAGTAGTACCTATTGGGCTTTGCATTTTGAGGATGCCAACCTATGGTGAAATGTTTCCAAATCTGTTAAAAGAATGGCAGCAGTTAAATTTAGATCTAACCTTCAGGCATATGAAGCTGTTAAGGTACTTTTTACCTATGGAACAGTCACTGGTCAATGATGTCAATAAAAGACAGCAGAGCATAATGAGGATGGTTCCAAATGAGATATATGTTAGAACCATGAATGAACCGATAGAAAGAATTACTTCTTTTCAAGATAGTTTACTTGTGATAAAAAGGCGCAGACTTGATAGAGATTTGCATGATTTTGTAAATGGCAATGTTTTCTCTTGGTCACGTACATCTCCTATTGCTACAGTATCAGTAAATTCAAACACCGAGCCTGTTGTCGTAAAAGATGAGGAAAGCCAGCGATTGGCTCAACCAGCTGTCAATCAACTATTATCCATTGAGAACCCTTTTGTAGCATCTGAAATGAGATCGGAAGTCCCTACAACGTCGAAGGTGAATCCAGTACAGCAATTAGAAAGGGAAGATATGTCGCAGCAATCAGTGAGGAGGAAAGATGATGGAAATAAGCCGTTAAACTCGTTTTTCCATCTCTCCCTCTACCGATAAGGAATATGAACTCTCCAGGGCAAAAACAAACATACAGCAGAAGGAGAAAACACTCACTTCAACAAGCAGAAGGGGAAGTCAGTCGGACTTCAAAGAAGATGTGGCAAGTACGTCAAGACATTTAGTGTGTAATATCTCCTTAAGAACTTTTAGTTCTGTAGAGTTGTCATTATTAGAAAAGGAACTATCTTTTATACCAGCCACAGAAATGTTGCTAACAGGTATACTTATTGATATAAAACTTTTTGCAAGAAATGTTATGTTAAAAACAATGTTTCCTTCTGAAAATAAGTTTACTGTCTACAGGAAACCGAGCACATATATGCCTATATTAAATTCTAATATAGTCATTTTTACAAAAATGTGTGAGAAAGATGTCAGAGAATATTTTTTAAGTGGGAAAACAAATCAGAAGTTTTGTAATTTGAACAATGATGAATGGCATGCCCTGATAAATCTGCAGATGAATGATACTATTGTTTTTAGAACTGCTGATAAGGGGGGGTCTTTAGTTATCATAGATAAAGATTTTTACCTGAGACAAATGAAAGGTACGTTGAATGACAAAAATGTATACAAGGATATGACCTTATTTGAAGTACAAAATGTCATTAATAAAATAGAATTCTTAAAGGGTATTTAGCAGCGTCCATGATTACGTTAGACTTATTGAATTATTTCAGGGTGCCATTACCACTGATACCTGTATTGAATGGCAGACCAAAAATCCACAAACATTGGACTCTGCCACCGATAAGGCCAATAATTTCTGGCAAAGGATGGGCAACAGAGCCAATGTCCATATATGTTGAAAAAGAATTGAGACAGTGAATAGATCTAAGACCATTTTATTAGGCACATAGCAATTCTTGTAAGATTTATTTGTATGTGTTGTTGATGGTTTAGATGTGAATAGCTTGATTTTTCTGACCTTGGATGTGCAATCTTTATTTACCTGTATACATAATGCAGAAGGTTTAAAGCTGCTGAGTAGTTTTTTTAATGGAAAATGGTGATTTGTATGAAGCTAAGGTTACATTAATATGTTCTTTGATTAGTTTTGATGGAAAATATTACTGGCAGCAGCAGAGTGTAGCCATGGGCACACCCTGCGCTAACAGTTATGCAAATCTGGTCATGTCTCAGTGGGAAAATAATAATATACTGAATAATAATGCATTTAGGAAGTATATAGTATTTTTAAAATATTTGTAGACAATCTCTTTTTTTCTATGGCAAGAGCCAGAAGAACTCATTCCAAGGTTTATAGAATATTTACATACAACATCATTCTTGAAATTCACATATAAATATTCCAAATCTGACATGGACTTTTTAGATGTAGAAAATTTTAAGACAACAGGGGAGAAATAGCTACAAGTTATATAGGAAATCTTGTAAGGTGAATGCAACATTGACTAGGGATAGCATGCATCCCTCGAGAGTTTTTAGAAATGTGCTCAAGGCCAAGGAATGAGAATATCAAGACTCAATAGTCAGGTTGATACTTTTGAACAAAACTTGATTAAATTGACTAAAGAGTTTGAAGAAAGAGGGTATAAACGAGAAGAAATTGGAAATATGGCAAGTGAGGTAAAAACATTGAGGAGGAGCTCAGCTAAGCCTTATATTTCTAAGAAACAAGATTCAGTAAGAAGGGACCAGTCTATGCAATCATGTCCGAATAAAGTGGATTTCTTGATGCATTATACAAGTGATACACAAATATTTTGTGATATTATTAAGAAAGATTGGACAGCTTTGCTTGTAGATGAAAAAATCACAGAAGTTGTAGGTCCACATCCCCATTTTGTTTTTAGAAATAAAAACTCACTTGAATGTATTTTATGTCATGGACAAAAAGTGAGAGTTAAAAATTCCATATTGGGAGGTACTGCACCATGTGGTTCATGCAGATATCATGAATATATAGATAGTGAAAATATTGTTGAACATCCTACAACTAGTCAGCAGTTTAAGCTTAAGATGAAAGCAGATTGCTCTACAGTAAATATAGTCTATGTAGCATGCTGCCAAGTAAGTATGCTCTTGTTTTTATATAGGAAAGACAATAAGAAAGTTAAAGGAAAGAATAAGAGAGCATCTTTTAGCCATAAGGAACATAGACTATAGAAGTACCCTTGCTAAACATGTATGTGAAGCAGGGGAGGTGCATACTTTTAAGTTTAGGAGTTTAGAAAAGAAGGAATTTAGACAGCGTTTAGGAGATATAAATAACATAGTAGAGCAACGTGAAGTTAAATGGATAGTAAGGATGCAGGCAGATAGACATCCAGGGTTGAATGGATGTGTACCTTTAAAACCTATATTGAAGGCTTGTAATCTATTTAAATAATTATGACATCATCTGTTGAGTAATTAGTGTTTTAATATATATATAAAGTGTGTTATTAAGCTGTTGTATGATGGTCTGAAGAAGTGCTCTTGTAAGGGCTTGAAAGTGCTAACCTTTTAATGAATTAAACTTTTTATCTGGAGCTGTCATGGCTGGTTTGTGGATTTTATATTTTGGACTTTTATCATTTATTTCCACAACCTTTATCGCATTGGAGTACCTGTTCTTTTTGCTTTTACCTGTAATACTTTACCACAGCTGTGCAGTTACCAGCAGCTTTGGCCATATGAACGTTCCATAAGCTCTGTAGTGCATGCAGTATCTGCGTAACACTCTAGTAGACATACCTAGATAGGCAGGAGTTCTAATCCCAATACTGGGAAGTGAGTGTGTGTGTGTATGTATGTGTGTGAATCATTTACTGTCTGACTTATACCATTTTTGACCTATGTATTACCCTTCACACTTCCCTTCACTCCAATTTAGTAGTCCTGTTGATGTCATCCACCTTAGATATACCTTTTACTAGAGGTGGAAATGTATAAGCTCTGAGTCACATCTGATAACTGCGTAGCACTATAGTAGGAATACCTAGATAGGCAGGAGTTCTAATTCTAATGCTGGCAAGTGTGTGTGTGAGGATCATATCTTGTGTGGCTTATACCATTTTGATGTGTATACCATACACGGCTGATGACCACCCCCTGCTGCCATTACTTTATATAGTGTGGTAACAGCATCTGCCTCACACAGCAGGTTAAACCATTGTACAGTCCTCTGTACAGAGGTGTCTGGCATATCCATATGTTTGCAACCTATACGTGGTTGGAAGTGGTCTGTGTGCCTTAACAATGCCCATGTATGTGATATTATAGCCAAATAGGCCACTGTGAGTGTACTGACACATATGGCAGCATGAGGTACCATACTTGATTGAAGCATTATGCTGATACGATGTCTGCCACACTCACAGGTGGCCAGCCTTGTAGATGCAATACATGAGTCCAGATGCATGTTTTTACAGGTGAATTGTTCCTATTATTAGTCACATTACAGGCTAGAAGAGGTGTAGACTGTCATATTGTGGTCCTAATTTGTATGTAACAGGAACACCTTGCATCTTAAGAGGGGTGTGTACACAATTTATATCCACTGTATAACACTAATGTGTCACGCGTGACCCTACCTTAGGCTGCTTGTCTAGCCCATTTTGCTGGCCTCTGTCTAGATGTCTTGGCACTGACAAGTTGTGAGGTATGCTACAGGAATGTTGAATTCACGTCAGATAGGCCCCAGTGGTGACCACTGTGATGCAATACAGTTAACCCCAGCACAAGTGAACATTCACAAGCAATATAGCTATTACATAAAGCAATATAGATATTATTGATGGTTGTGTGCATGGTCAATTGCATGCACTTCACATGCCTGGGGTATTGCCAGGCAACAACAGAACAATGTCATACTCACCAACTTCAGGCTGCTGTCCCATATGCAGACCAGAGGGTCCTAGGTAGTTGTGAGAGTGAGTTACTGTCAGCAGACTCACATGTGGCCTTGGTACAGGATGGATGCAGCATGTCTGCACATCTACAGTACTAACGGCAATAATACACAATGTCCTGTCCTCACCATAGATGTGCACCTCTGTGCATTAGAAAACCCCATCCACAACTGCAATCAGACCTGACATATGCATGTAGATACAATACAGATACATGTATGCCTGGTACATTAGTGCACTAATCCCCACTGGGCCCTTACCTGCAAGCTCCTTGTCCAGTGTGTGTGTGTGTGGGTGTGTGCAACCCATCTCCACAATGCTTCCCTCAGCATCATGGCTTGTGCATTGGGCGTGTGCACAAGTTTGGCGAGGAGCTCCTCAGTGGATGTCAGTGGGTGCTGGATGGCTGGGCCTCCACCCATGACTAGCCAGTCCCTCGCTACAGCAGCAGCCCATTGATGGACATGGCAGATGAGGTCAGTGGCCTGATGCTGCACATGCTCATAAGTTCTGCTGTGCAGTCTGGCATCATTTACCCTGTGGACCACACTGTTCCACAGGGTGGTCTGCTCCAGCACATCTTATGCTCTACGTCTAAATAACAGGGCATAATGTCCAATCACATATTGGGTGATGATGGCAGTTTCCCCAACAGAGAATACTGGTAGGCAAGCAATCTGCGTGTTACCTGGAAGACATAAACAGGAAAAAGGTCACAGGACCTCATACGATATCAAAATGCACATCAACAGTGGTTATTACTTGCAATTAATTCACACTACACCAAAACCCACCAAGCTATCATGGCTATAGCAGCTTGCATTACACGCCTGTCCCTGAGCTATCTTATTTCCCCCAATTTTGGACACTTGACTGCATAATCCTCTATTCTCCATTCATTTCTGTGTAGAGGGTTGACAGTGGGCATCTTCCATGTGGATGGTGGCAGGTCTGTGTTTGTAGTGTGTGATGGAGATGTGAGCACATGCCAGAGTTCATGTAGGAGGCACACAGTGATGTTATTATGCCCCATGGAGATATACTGTTGTTGCCATCAGTAGGCAATTATGTACATGCTCACCATTGCTGATGGGAAGAGTGTGGTTGATGTGCATATCCCCCAGTACAACTGGGGTGGACAGGGTGGAAATGTTCCCACCTAAACTGTGTGATGCATGTTGCCTATATCCATGGCATGTGTGTATGAGGTGCTCTTTACCCCCAGTACAGGGTGAATTGTGTTGTTTCCTCTGAGACTTATGACATATGTTGAGACACAGTTGCAATTGTCCTTGGTGGTATGGATATGTCTGATTTATAGTCATAGTCAGTCTTACCAGGAAGTCACGTGTGAACTTACATGCTTGCTCAGATATAGGTGGATGTGCTTCCAAGTTGTTGCCTGCACCTGTGTGTCCCTGTACAGCCAATGTAGCAACCTATTATGTGGTTTGTGTATTGCTGCCATCCACCAAAAGGGATTACTCTACCTTGGTGGAGGCTGGAAATACAGGTTAGGTACTGCTGTGTCCATATAGCTATAGTGGATATAAAGGATACACACCCCCAACACACTGCCTGGTATTTATACAACTGGAACATGACACCACAATAACTCATTTAATAACAATTCCCACCTGTAGTGTGACCTATAACCTGTACAATTCAATTGAAAACATAACAATCTGGTCTGTGAAAACATATGGAAATAATACTCGGTGCAATAAGCCAGCTGACTGAGTGTGAACACCCTTAGACTGATATGTTGTGTATGCACCTCTTGAGATGGTTACAGCATTCATCTGTCTTAGTCTGGACTCTAACATCATGGCACATCTTCACTAGGCAATAGTTGCTCACCTTCCTAGAAACACCTTTGATTGTATTTCAATGGAATTGTACAGGTTCAATGGAATTGTACAGGTTAGGGGTCACATTCAAGATGAGAAACATTATGGAATGATCTTCTGTGGTCTGATTGTCATACAACACACATACCTGGCATTCCAACAGGGGTGTGTACACTTGTGATATCCACTGTCTATAGGTGTTGATATAGCTGGTAGTGGAAGGCATGGACAGAGGGTCACAACACAGGTGGACACTTCTCTCATTAATACCTGATAATCATGCTTACTCTAGTGCACATAGTGTCAGGGCAATGCAACTACCAGTAGCTGTACACATTTATATCTGTTGTATGAATGGACACTGATATTACACACATGTACATGTACAACATCCACAACCTATGTATCTGAATGCTTGAAACCCATGTGATTAGTTTTGTGCCTTCCAGTTGAACATATACATACATACATGTACTCAGGGGATACCTGGTATACATTTCTGTTGTATGTTAGTATGGCACACTGTATTTACAGTCTTGCTGCTCAATCATACTTGTCAACCTGTTACAGCAGTCCGTCTGGACAATAACGCACATAAATGGGTGTCAAAAGGGACATCAGTATTGATACTGTATTAAAATAGCTGCACCATACATTAGTACATTGCACAGTAGGGTTTGACATCACTGTGATAACCTGGAAGATGTTCAACAGTCATAAATAGGTTATTATGTTACAATGTTATTGATCGCAGACCTGCCAATGGTTTGGCTGACATAACACAGGTATATTTGCATGTGACTACAGATATCAACCACAAATGTGTTTATTGTCCAGCAGAACACTGTATAGTTGAATGTTATTAATTCAATACATCACATGCAGTTCAACACATGTCTGCAACAGTACTTTATTATGCACATGCCCTCTATAGGTCTCTCAGCTTTACAAGGCAAATGTGTCGTACTCATAATCACAGGTAACATGGATATGGAAAACATCCC
>NC_056746.1:1061879592-1061892092 GCF_019279795.1 Protopterus annectens | reverse complement strand
TGGGAGCTGGAAAAATCAAGCAGATTGTTCTTATAAGTATCCTTTCTATAAATGGTAGAACATACTATTTTAGATGGTAGAATGCTGATTTTAGTATCAAGAAATGAAACAGAAAAAACACAGTCTGATATAATAATATATATATGTAGATGGTTTCACTTCAGAATCCTGAAATATTACAACCCTGAACTTCATAATCTGAACTTCATAATCTGGAACCCAAAATCCTGAAAATTAAAAATTCTGAAAACTCAAAATCCTGAATCACAAAATATTGAAAATATACAGGACACAAAGAATGACAATATTCCAGTACAAGGACACACAGAAACACATACAAGACAAAGAATAGCACTTTTCACCAATATATATATACACACACACACTTTCCATACTGTTGAATGACTGTGCTGCATGATATGTTTGAATAAACATCACACATATTTACAGCTCAAATGTGTTAGTGTTAACTTGCTGTGACTATGGTGTGCAGAGTCCTGGGTTCAAGTCTTGTTAGGGCTGATTATTTTGTTGCTGGGCAGAACAAGGGCTGTTGGATATAGAGTGATTAAGGCACTTTTAAGCAGTTGTAAGTGGGTTTACGTGGGTTTGAGAGGTGGTAAGCAATGCTAACTTCCAGTTAACTATGCTGACAGACAGCCTTAAAAGTGTTTAATCTGTATAGGCATTGCTTAGCACCACACAAACAGGCTTACTCCCGCTTATTACTGCTTACTCCCACTTACCCCTGTGCTAATTTCTTTAAAAGAAAAGAAAAAGGGGTGATATGAAAGTGGTGAAAAAGGGGGCACAAAGAGGGTAAAACAATATGAAAGATAGCTAGGGATGTGCAGCATGGATGTAGGGAAGGTCCATAGCTGTCCATTTCTTCTACAGCAACAGCTGTGCATATATACTGAGTTTGGAGGTACATTTGGACACTCAAACCCCTGTGAGAAAGGGGTGAGGACAACAATAATGTGTTGTGAAGCCAATTAGACAAGATTACATGTGTCCAGTGGACACATGTGCGAAATGGACAGCTATGTATGGAGCGACATTTCCTTGGGGAACAGACTGCCCTTTTTTTGTTTTAAGGTGATAGTGGGATGTTGAGAAAGGATAGTAGGTATATTTGGAGAGGTAGCTTGGGTAGGAAGACAGAAAAGACAGCATACAGGGGTGCAGTATATGACACGTGGGGGGTAAAAACCTCAGATGGGGAGGAGAGTTTGGTAGTTGGAAGCCCACAAGCCCCCTAATGGATACAGTGGGACTGAAGTCCCCACCCATGGGCAGTCACCACTGCACCTTCACAGCCTCAAAAGTGGCTGTGCTGGGGGCTGAGCAGGAGGGGCAGGCAGACCCTCTAATTGTGCCATGTGGCCCTCAAGCTGGCATAGCAGATCTCCAAATTATTTGCAGAGCTCGCTACGCACCAGACCCCGGACCTGGCTTCAGGTGACAGGCTTCTGTCTGCGCCCACACCCGGGGGGATTAGCCCCATCTCCTGAGGTGGTTCCACCCGAAGGTGGTGCAGGACCAGCGGATGAGAAGGTCCTGGGGTGGGTCCCAGATGTGCTGGGGCCTGGTGCCATGGCCAGATGAGGTGGTAGAGGCGGATCTGCTGGGATCAGCCTTCCCTGACGTGCTATGGTGTTGTAGTTTTAGAACATATGTTGGTTAGTATTGGTTAAGACATTCCAGGATTAGTTATAACAGCATGCATGAGTATTATCATTAACCCAAAACAACAGATTTGGAACATTTGCATAGCAAACAGAACACATGCATATATGTAACCACAGTGGGCATTACACCGGCATGCAGGTTTCATTGATAGCAACAGGCCACCAATGATAGTATTTGAACAGGGAACATTAATTGGAATAAATTTCAACATTTGTAGAACAACAGGACACATCTCCCAACAGTATGTTTGGTGGAAAACATACCCATTCATTTATGTGTTTAGATAACTGGTGAAGATAAGGTGGGGGAGAGAGAGAGATGTCAGTTAACAAATGTAGATTCTTGCAGTGTCACAGCTTTTAATGGTCATTGCTGTATTCATTACTCTACAGGTATTACTACAACTATGACGTTGGGTTGGGCAGTGGTATGTTTGTACACAGTATAATTACAGCCTTCTTATAACTACTTTATATTTTCTCTTACCTGGAAGACCTGTGGAGGGAATGTTTGTTAATATTACATGACTGTTTCTACCCATATTCACAGTCAGGGTGTGTGTGTGTGTGTGTGTGTGTGTGTGTGTGTGTGTGTGTGTGTGTGTGTGTGTGTGTGTGTACTACTGACATACCCCGCCTTGATTTCCATCGCCCACCCTGGGTGTTGCTAGCAGTGACGGCATGACACATTTGAACATGTCGTGGGGGAGACCACTTGGTGTCTGTACTTAACTTGCTGTCATTTGCAGCCTTGGGGTTGGACTGTGGGTGTTGGACACAGTATCACTACTGGCTTCTTATAGCTGCTTTATACCTTCTTTCAGCTGGAAGATCTGTGGAGGGAATATATGCTGACATTACCTGACTGTTTCTACACATATTCACAAACTCTTACTTGAAATTATGCATACAGCTTGCTACCACTCCCGGGATTTGTACGGTGGCTTTTTCTGCTAAAAATACAACAAGTTTGTGTTTCATCAGAACAAGCTATTGAGAAACTGCTGTCACTTCCTTGAATGTTTTCTTTATAATTGTCTCTTGGTTGTACAGTCTGACCTTGTGATTACAACATTCTCATACATACATTCCTATACATACCTTTTGACATAGCACAGTGTGGAAAACAGTGGTTAACACAACATTACCATTCTGATATCAGATTTTGGTGCATGAAACTTTCCAGTCATGCAATACCACAGTAAACATAACCAGTCTGGGGTTTTCACTTTTATTGACCGGTAATTACAGTTTTATTGATATATAACCTGTATGTCAGTATTACTCTCCTACTAGCTTCTTCAGTCACTAAAAACCATACCCATTTTAAATACTGCAAGGTGACAGTCTACTACATTTTATTTATTTGCCCTACATAATACCAGCTTGATTGTTACTCACCAGCCTTGCAATGCAGCCTTTGCAGCCTGCTGGCGTGGGCTTCCAAGTTCACGGCCCTTTCATCTGCAGCTGTACAGGAGATAAGAGAAAACGTTTATGCATACCTATCCATCACATACACATGCTGGAGTTTGGAGAACACTTATTTGACTAATACTTACACATGGCTGGAGCATTCCTCGCTCGGGCATCTTGGACCCACTGGTCCAAAATGTCCCTCTTCCTCCAATTCAAGTCAGCAAAGTGGTGCCAGACCTGCTCACCAGTCCAAGGGATGCCAGTGGCAGTGGTGAGATCTTGAGCAAGTTGATCCTAGGCCTCTGCTTTGTATTGGGAGCCCTGGTACTGGTCCTGCAGCAGTCGCCCTTCATGGTCTTTAATCGCTCTAACCACTACGTTATTCCAGTTTCACTATTAGTACTGTGTATATTTCTGTTTAGCTTCTTTTGATGTTTAAACTCTGCTATGCATAGCTGCACAACTGGCACACCTGCTCAGCTACGCTTAAACTTTATTGTGCACAGGGAAAAAAAAATAAGGAATATATTTTAAATATTGCTATTAGACACTTACATTGATAGAATGACAGGCTTTGGATTAGCATAAATTTTCTGATGGATGTGGAGTCTTAAACTCAAATATTTGTCATTATTTAATTACTTAAATTCCCAGCTATTTGCCAGACATGTGCAGATTTTAGGAGGAACACACCAAAAATATGAAGCAGAAATCTGTACATTCTGCGAAAGTTTGTACTGTTGAGTGGTATGGCTGTCTGTTATTGTCTCGTCAGACACTAAAGTGTCCATGGAGACTTTCATTTATTTTGAATTGCCGAATGGCAATTCTCAAGTGCAGGGGGCATGTGTATTGCGAGAGCACTGCTCTCGGACATGCCCCCTGCACTCACACACAGAACCGTGTCCATTTTAAAGCACGGCAGTGCACCTTCGTACATATGCATGGCACACTGCCATGCTGCATGGGAACGGTCCCTTCCATGCAAGAATAAGCCATTCTTGCATGGAAGTTTGCTGAATCAGAGAATTTGTGTTTGATGGCTGCATTATGTTCTTTAATTCTGTAACCTAACTTTCTCATACCCCGGGATTCATGAAGCTTGCACCAGGCGCAGGCGTAGCATAGGTGGTATAATGCCAAATATGGCTGCTGAGCGATTCAGGTATGATCCAGTTCCACATGCACTACCAGCGTATGCCAGATCTGCGCAGCCCTCGGCTCAGGTATGCTAATCACCCCATGCGCAGTACTGCACCATGCAAATGAAGGTACATAGCGATTCATTAAGTGGTGCAGGCATAGCATAAGCCCACAGAAATGTAAACCAAAAAAAAAAACGGTTTACATTTTGCCAAACAGAACATCGAAGCTATGAAAGCGGACCAGACTCATGTATTACAAAGTTAACATATGCCAATGGCTAAATATACAGCCAATGGCATAAGAAAAGATGCACAACACCTAAAAAACAACATTTAATGTCATGTCCACAGTAGCACAAAGTACAACCGCAGGGCATGTGTGCGCAAATAGGAACACAAGGAAAATATATACAAATGTCATAAAATCGCAATGTAATACAAATCATGATTTCACCATAATACTCAATGGCATACATGGTACACCACAACCAAGCTGCAAGGGTTGCTAAGGGTCTGTGACAGTGTTCGGTGTGGTAACTATGAATTAGAAGTCAATGCTATGCAAATGAGGCAAGTAATAGTGAATTGCAAATGTCCCACCGGACTAAAGATGTACCATACGGCGCAGCGCTACAACACCGAGGAGTGGTTTGGAGGTATACATGACATCAGCAGTGGGGTATGCCACTGTAGCTGTAAGCACATTGGAGCAATGCAAATCCAGCCTGCCCATTGCTAAGCAAAGCCGCAGGATAGGGGTGGGGATGTAGGTATAGCATAGTTTAGCTGAGAGCACATATGGTGCCCGAAAGCGCATGTGTACGTGGATGAAAACGTGACCAAAACCCAGTAAGTGGACACACGCGACACGCAGTATAGCTCAAACAGGAAGGTTAGGGGAAGAAAATAAGGAAATGCCGCAGTACGGTAATTGGAGTACAACTGAGCAATTAACACCTATTAACTCACAGTGGGCAGTCGACGGCAGCTAACAAGTCTGCTCGCAGCAACCTGCAGAACAGGATAGGGGAGGTGTCGGATTGCAAAGAAAAGAGAACTGTCATAGCAGAGCAAAGCAAACCTGCAGTAGACTGGCCATAGAACACATTTCGCAAGATAAGCCAGGTTTTGGAAAGTACAAATGAAAGCAGGCTGCTGGATGCATGCCAGAAAATGGGAGGGGAAAAGTTAAGAAATGTTAAGGGAAGGGCAAGAGGTAATCCATGGCAGCTAAATGTAATTCAACACCAAAGGCACCACAACAGCAGTACCTGTGGTAAAACACATAATATACCCTGTAGCTCCGATTGTACATACACACCCTATGACATCATCAGTGTTCACAGCACAATAGTATAACGTGTGAAGGCACCTCACTCACACCTGTGTATTCCCAAACACTGCACCATCGGTGTAAACAGATGGGGAACTTTTACAATGTACATGTTGGGAGCTGCCATAGCTGTGATTCATCACCATGTGTTAGAGACTGAAGGTGTTGTGGAGGATGATGCTGACAACCACCGCAGGTCCCGGAGGAGGAGAAGAGTGTTCAGACCAAGGGTAACCTACCAGGGGCTACATGATCTGGAGATAGTAGAGTGTTACAGGGAGGACAGGGACATCTTACAGCAAATAATTGAGCTGTGCCGGCCACGTCTGAGATCCAGAAACAACAGAGGGGAACCCATCCCAGTGTACACGAAGGTATGTGTAAGCTTGCGAATACTAGCCACAGGTACCTTTCAAAGGCCAACTGGAGATATAATGGGGATCTTACAGGCATCAGCATCCAGGGTACTACACCAGTTCTTGGATGCCATATTACCACATGCCAATGAGCATATATACTTCCCCCAAACTCAGGAGGAGTTGGCCAGTAATATGCATCTCTTCCACCATGTGGCACCCTACCCGGACGTACTGGGTGCGATAGACTGCATGCACATACATATCAAGTCACCACCCGGTGAGCATGGTAGGTGCTACATAAACCGCAAGGGATACCACTCCATCAACTGCCAGGTCATGTGCAATGCCCAGGGCATTATCATGGATGTGTGTGCTGGCAGCTCTGGAAGCTACCATGACTCCCACATCTGGCATGCCTCACAGCTGTATCAGGTATTTGTCAGGGGGGACATCCCACATGGCCACCTTGTAGGGGATGTTGGCTATGCACTGGAGCCGTGGATGATGACTCCCATCAGAAATGCACACACACCCATGCAAGAATGCCATAATGAGGCACACGCACAAACCAGAATCATCATAGAGCGTGTGTTTGGGATGCTGAAATCATGGTTCCGTTGCTTGGACATATCTGGTGGAGCCTTGCAGTACTCTCCAGGCACATGTGCCCACATCTTCATAGTATGTGCCATGCTACATAATATGATCCTGCGGAAACAGCTGCAGAAGGGACATAATGGTGAAGGCCCTCACAGCCCACCACAATTGCCAAGGCCATCACAGGCACAGAGGGATTCAGACCATGAACACCATGTGCCAGCCCCAGTAGGCAGACGGAGGTGTGCCCAATATGCCCACGCCTTGACAAAGAGGGAACTTATAGCACATACACTGACAGTGTAGGCCTCTACGGACTGACACACCTCTCCACCTGCACACACAGTAAAATGGATGGCACACACACACACACACACACACACACACACACATACACACACACACACACACGACCACCTGTAAATTGTAATGTATAGGTGGCCTACTGTGTGAATCCTACATAGGCAGCCCTCAACCATTGCACACACAACAGCTATTGGAACAAGGAATGTCAACACCTGAACAGTACACGCACCTAACAGCATATGTTGATACTGTATGTACAGGTTCCTAGGTAAATCGGTAGGTACTTGCCTGATTGTCAGAGGCCATTCATCAACCGAGGCAAACAGTGTCTGCTGTCACCACCACATTGATTAACCAACTGTCCCTCAGTGGAGCAGAGCCAATTGTGGGATCCATGTGTGTAATCACTGTTCCCCACACACTCTGCATGGATTCCCTGTTGTGTTAATGAGGGGCTCCATATAATGTAATCTGGGATGTAGTGGCAAAGCATGGGGAGTACCCATGACAGGTATCTGTCACCCCAGCATGCTCCACCTATGGTTGTGTGAAGGTGTAGCACATTATAGTGTGTGGCTCACTGTGACATACATTCCCAGTGCTGGAGCACATCCATTAAACATCACTTGGACATACCATTAATAGGTCTCATCCATATGTAAACTAATTGAGTTACACATTTGATTGCAGTATGGAGTAACAGCCGTAGTACAGTCCACATACAAAACACCATAACACATGTACAAATCCCAGATGCCCAAGTGGTAAATGCACTGACTGTCGTGCATGTTCCCGGTTCCACGTCCTGCAAGGGACGTTACGTAATCCCGAAGGCACGAATAATGGATGTTGGATTCAGGTCATCAGATCAGGTTTAGCACATGTTAGCGGGATTATGTGTTGGCAAATGCTGGTAAGCGTCGTTTAAACATGACTATACAGATATGCGCAAAACAGGGCTAAGCTTTGCTGATTATCAAGCAGATCACGGTCAACGATGTCCAGAACAGGTGAAACTAGCATTATTCACCCCTGTACTAATAGTGCCTGCTCTGAAGGGTAAAACGACCACTGCCAGGAGTAGAACATGCAATCATGTACACAATCACCTAACACTAAGCTACCTGAGATGTACCAATGGCAGGTGTGTATTGTGACAGGTTAAAACACAAACGTGCGGAGTCCAGTAAACAGTATACACCACCATGTACACAATGAAAGGTGCGTTCTCCCTCTCACTCTCTCTCTCTGTATATATATATATATATATATATATATATATATATATATATATATATAATAGAGATAGAAAGGGTGATAGATATATGTTGATATATACGGATTCACCTATATCTGCAAATATATAGATAGGTCAACGTCATGTACACAACCATGGAGGTACAAATAAATAGGATACTGCCAACTATTGAATGTGTCGCATACCGACATGCATAATCATGAGGCTTAAAGACCACAGTACCGGAACACTAGAACTGCGTGTAATATTATCACGATGTTAAGGGACATTTAGTTATTGCTGCCGGTGCTGCGGTCCAGGTAGGTACTGTGTTCAACTGTGTTTGTGATTGCTGTAGTCTGTGTGTGTTGAGGGTGCCGTGTGCATTTCCGTGGGACTCTAATGTGTGTGTGTGTGTGTGTGTGTGTGTGTGTGTGTGTGTTTGCATCGTGTGTCTGTTAGTGCTAACTCGGAGGTAGATCATTATGGTAGGTGTGGTCATAGCTGGCCGTAGGCATATGGTTACCACCTGTCCCACTATAAGAGGGACAGCCCCTCCCTGGGCAGTTGTGTCCTGACAAAAAATATTAAAAAGGGCAAATGTCCGAGATTGTAGGACATAATTATGTCCCATATATTATGTAATAGTTGCATTAAATAGTTATTCCTGTATCTAAAATACGTAAATGTTACATGAAACATGATAAATAGCTAAAGTGCTACAAGAATAAGTATGTATTTAGGATAAAAGTATGTTCTATCCTGTGTACTGACCATGGGTATGTGTCGGCCTGTAAACACCGATGTGTGTCCTGCAAATGTCCCACTATGGTCATTTGAAAAGGTGGCAACCCATGCCAAAGAGGTTCAGTCACCAACACAACTGCAATGAGTGCAAATATCAGTGACAGAAATACACGAGACAGCTGTCATTTAGTAACATTCCCTTACATATCGATGTATTTCCAGAGGTATTGAAGTATCAACCTCACCTGCATGCTATATAGGAACCAATTAACAATGGCTCAATGTATAAGCCCATAACAACCATAGTTTCAGTCTACTAAATGATAGGTCTTCAATTAGGGAAGGAGCCCACACACATATATGGAATATGTAGAAATGCAGTCCCCACAAACCTGTATATGCTATGTACACCCACCTACATCTCCCCCACACCTGAAACAATTGCAATACAGACTGTAATAACATCACAAACATCCACTCACTCAATTACATCTGCAGAAGCGTTAACATACCTTGTGAGAGACACATTTGTAATGGCGCCATGTGAAATCATAGCTGTTATATAATGGAACAGACGGCGATGTTACAGGTTTTGTTTGCAATCGTCCCTTATCAGATGGTGGAGATGACAGGTACACTCACATGTAGAACCACATACTCTAGCCGTCACACACAATCCACGGGGGACATGAATTCAAAATATCCGTGTCTCTCCAAATAGCAGTGCAATTCCTCACAACAAAACACACAGGCCGTCTCCCCGAAGGTAGGGCAAAAGGGCAATGCCCAAGTGGAGAATTCAATTATACCCCACTGTTGCTGCGTAATTGGCAAATGGAGTAGCTGCAAGCTGATGTGCATGTAATAATTTACTCAGGAACACCAATTGGCGGCAGGATACCACATGTTACAGGTACCGACGTATATAAGGATGCCTTGCCATACATTCAAATCGTATGCTCATACCATAGAACCGTTTAAACAGTAAAGGTGTAAGAGAGATATTTACGAAGATTCGGAACACTAACAAGGTATGTAGAACACTCAGTATGTTAGTGTATGTAGAGCCTGCTTTGTATTAATTAAAGTGTGCGCAATGCATAAAGTGGGAAAAGGTATTATGTAGTGATGTCTTGTTGAGCATAGTACCGCTTGTAGAAATTGTGTGTCCTGCTGTGGGCCACAAGGTAAACATCTCATACACCACAAGGGGATGCTACATGAGGGCTTTAAACACAATTCCACACTACCCACCGTCAGTGGTAGGGTTTGTCCAACAAGTACGTGCCATAGCAGGGGATAGTATATGTTGATATACTGTCACAGTAGGCATGTGTATGGGCATATAATGAGAATAACATGCCTAAGGTGGTCCTGCTGTGCAAGTATGCTTTGCATTATGGGATAATGTTTAACATATGTGTAATGTACAGTATTATAGGTAGATATATCAGATATTTTACACAGCATAACTGTTATATCATGCAAACAAAAGGTATCGTCTACTGGCATGTACAATACACAATAACAGGATACATATGGCTTGTAGTTACGGGACATTGTAACAGCATGATAGCTAATTGAAATGGAAGAGCTACTCAATTATCCATGCACAAAGGACATGTAATAGCTTCACAGGTTCATAGTGAGGTACTATGCTGTCTGGCCAAGTCCATGTGTAAGCCCAACTGCAGTGTTTTCACCGGCAGAACCTCCCTAGGGTAGTGTCCTGTCTGTGAACAGCAGAGCCATGTGTTACCTGCACCTGTGTACAGTACAGCCACTGCAGTGATCCCTGGCATACATGTGTGTCTCCCATCCACCCATCGAGGTATCTCATGAAGAGTGCTAGTGAGTGTCCCTGCTTGATGTACATAGGAATCATGTTCCAAAGCATGGTGAGTATCTGGTTCAGGAATGTATCCCTCAAGCACATCCCACTCATCGTTGCGTTTGTGCACATATCCATGAGCATGTCGCTCTCAGTGGCTTTTGCTTATGTTGCTTTTGTGGAGTATATCCATAAATATTGTTGTAGACATGGGCCCTGTATGTTCAGCAGAGGTCACCCCTGAGTATGCAGTATGCAAATGTGTACAGTCGTGGTGTCTGTAGTTGTGCCGCATACGTCATCCTTCGGAGGTCAATAATCCTCATGGTGTGTTAATGTTGTGGTATGTGCGTTGCTGTTCTTGGCGGTACACCCCAAAAGGGGTGTTGTACCCTTGAACGTGTGTCATACGTCAGGAGTATAGAGGTACAATGGGTGCCTTTGTTCCAGCTACAAACCCATTACAGATAAGGGTGGCAACCTAGAAGGATATCCACGCCACACTGGCAATATGGTTATCAAAGGAGTGGGTGCTATATACATGTGTACTAAGATCCCCTATAATGTCACATGTATGTAGGGGACTACCACCTATGTGATAGTCAGTGGGTGATTGGTGTAATCCAAAGGGGATGTCTATGCCCCTTGTGTCATGCAGCTTGAGGCCATGTTATCGACATCAGGTATCCGTCACAGTGACACCCTTATGGAGGGTGTCTGTATTAGCTGGTGGTTCAATCATAGCTCCCTGTTTGCAGTCATCTGGAAACCTATTCAGGGAAAGTCCCTCTGTGCTAGCCTGTACCTCAGGGAAGCATATACCGGACATGAGGGGCCCTATTACTGAGGACTGTGGTATGCCAAGTGTAACTGAATTACAGTAGGTACTACGGTATGCTACCCTCATTGTGTGGGTCCTGTCCATGAGCCACTTTGCATAGCATCCCGAGATGTAGGGGTCGATGTGCAGGTGGATGTGTATGTTGTCAATACCAGAATGGAGAACAGTGCTGAAAGCCAATGAGAGGACAATGTAGACTGTGTGGACCCCCTTACCATCATCAACTACCCTGGTAACTGTATCAAAGGAGTCCACCAGGTGTAGGAGCCATGGTCTGGCCCTAACAAATCCAACCTGGGTGGCATCAAAGGTCTGGAGCCCACCAATGTCTCTGTGAATGACTTCCATGATGATGTGCCCCATAGCCTTGCAGAACAGTCCAGTCAGGCGTATAGGGCAATAGTCCCTCTGGTTCATTGTGGCGCCACCTGTGTGGAGTGTGATAACTGTTGCTGTGCGCCATTCAGGGGCCACAATGTCTGTTACAAGGCTATTAGTGAATCTGGTGGCCAAGTGGGGAACCATGTCGTTCTGAGGTTTGTGTAAATCGCAGCCTGGGATGTTGGACGGTCACATGGAGTCTGTGTTCCAGGCCTTAGAGAGTGCAGGTTGGAACTGCGTAGTTGTGACTGCAGGGACTCTGCATTGGTCCTATATGGATTTTGGCCCTGTAGGGAGTGAGTGAGTGTAAAGTTAGCATTGAACCTATCTGCCAGGATGTTGCCAATATCAGTCAGTTCTGTAATGTTCCTGCCTAACCATCGTATGTCAGAGCAGATGTGGGTATTGCCATCGAGTACTGACATACCTCCATAATGCTTTGTGGTAGTCCTGAATGTGTGGTTAATGTTTAGCTAGCTGAGAAGCAGTTTTGGAGGATGTGATAAAGGGATCCCGGATTCCTACTGAGGCTGACCAGTGAGCTACCCCACCCATGGGATTGTACTCCCACTTTGCAACAGCCTCACCTTTTGCTGTACATTATATCCATGGA
>NC_056746.1:1061869236-1061879092 GCF_019279795.1 Protopterus annectens | reverse complement strand
AGGCATTTAAGTTTTAGGGATTGAGAAACAAAGGGGTTTTTAATTTATTCAGGGTTTAAAAAAAATTTTCTTAAAAGTTACTATGCAGATGAGGTTGACAATAGTGTATCCCATTCATCCCCAGGGTGTGATGCAGATCCCTGGAGTGTATGCGTGTAGTTAGCCGGGTGCAGGGCTCGAATATAGTTGACAGCATGGGAGGGGGGTTCAGGCATACTGTACGTACATTGCAGAACTGTGCCTCGGGAGTGCTCCTGCCTTAGCATGCCTAAGCTAGGGGTGTGTCTATACCTGCCTGGTGACATTGGGAGGGACCAAAGCAGTGGTGGGGTAGTCAGGGTGTACAGGCTGCACAAACAGGTGATGATCAGCACAGTCAGCAGATGACATGGCCAGCCCGCACCTGAACAGTACGGTAATGTGAGCAAGCAGCATACACACAGGTTTCTTCCGCACTCTACACCACCAGTGTATACCTGCGGGGACATTTCACAGCACAGTCCAACCAAATGAGAAGGGCTGCAGCAGGCAACATAGACCAACATGTGCAGGGGGCTGACGGCAGTGCGGATGTGTATGCTGCTGAACAACCCTTACTGGGGTGACATAAGTCTTTATAGACCCAGGGTGACTTAGCAGGGGCTACATGAGCTGGGGATGGTGGAGCACTATGGGTTGGACAGAGACCTCCTACAGCAGCTTGTTGACCTGTGCCTGCCACACCTGACACATCAAACAGGCTGAGGGAAACCCATCACAGTGGATACCATGGTATGTGTTGGCCTAGGTATACTAGCCACAGGTACCTCACACAGCACAACTGGGGATATCATGGGAATCTCACAGGCATCTGCATCCAGAGTATTGCACCAGTTCACAGACACCATTGTCAACACATGCTAGTGAACACGTACATGTCCTCAACACACGTGATTAGTAGACCAGGAATATGCATCTCTTCAACCACATGGATGACTACCCTGGGGTACTGGGTGCTATAGCCTGCACACACGTACACATCAAAGCACCACCCGTTGAGCGGGGTAGGGCCTACAGTTACTGCAGGGGCATGCCCTCCAACAGCTAGGCCATATGCGGTGGCCAGGGCATTAGATTGAATGTGTGTGCTGTCTGCCCTGGAAGCTATGATGATTCCGATATATGGCTTCTGACACAGCTGTACCACACCTTTGCCAATATGGACATCCCCTACAGTCTCCTAGTGGGGGATGCTGGGTAACCATTGGTGTCGTGGCTGATGACACCCATCAGCAATGCACACACACCTGAACACTCACACCATAATGAGGTGGATGTACAGGCAAGACATATAATTGAGCATGTGTTTGGGATGCTCAGTTCACGGTTCTGGTATCCGGACACATCTGGTGGAGCCCTGCAGTATTCACTAGCTACATGCACACAATTTGTTATGGCATTTGCTATGCTACACAATCTGATCCTGCAGTAACAGTTGCAGCAGGGACAGCATGGGGCAGAGCCACATGGCCCAACACCACTGCCAAGGCCTGTACAGGCACAGTGTGACTTGGCGAAGGAACTACCTGAGCAGGGCCCAGTTGGCGAAAGGCTGTGCACAGTATGACCTGCCCTTGGCAAAGAGGCAACACAGGGCATATGCACTGACACAGTAGGTACCCACGGATTTCCCCTCTCTGACCCGCACACAGTACAATGGATGCCAAACATGACACTACCTCTGCTCGGCCATATATAGAAGGTGCACTGTGTGCATCTGACATAGGCAGCCCTCCAGCACCGTCCTCCGGTCCAGAACACCTCCAGGGTACGTTTGTCGACCTAACAATTGGCAGTTGTATTAGAATGTGTATTTACCCATTGCTATGGTATGTATGTGAGCATACAAGAGACTTTGGTGGCCGAATGTTGGGGCAGCAGACAGTACACGTCCATAGTCGCACCATGACATCTGTAGCACATACGGGGGTCACAATGGTAGCCAGTAGTGCACAGGGTGTCCTAACCCACTGCAGATTATGGGCTGAACATCATGTGTGTCTGTACAGCCCGCACACGTTCCATGCAGCTGGACAGGTGTGGACCAATACAGACAAATGATATAAAATGGCCTATGGATATGCCCAATGAATGACCCCAACCCCCAAAGACACACACAGACTACAGCAGGCCAGGCAGTTTGATGTAGGTTGTGAAAGCTAGGACGTCCAACACCAATATGCTGGTATTTAAAGCTGGTATCCCTCCAACTAGCAATTTAGGTAGGTCCACACACTGACATGGAGTACCTGGCATACCAGTACAGTAGCAGCAGATGTGTACAACTGTCAGCTGTGCCCCCGTCCAACCTACACATGTGAGAGTCATGTGCGCCACCCACTGTGCTGTGTAGGACTGTGGATGCGGTTGGATGTCCCCCCATGCTATGCAGACATGTGGCAACTGTCAATGCCACATGACCATTAGCTACCCTGCAGACACAGCATGACACCTGTCGGTGTAGAATGGAGGGGTCAGCAACACAGTACTGACTATCTGGACATGTGACACGTGCGATACAGTTGACCATACTTGGCATGCTCACACACATGACGGTATGACGGTAATGTCAGTCAACAACATGTGTAACAGTCATACTGGGCATGTTCACATACTGAAATACAGGATGGCCAGGCATGCATACACCAGTGGTCTGGACATATCTGACAGTACATTGCTATACTGTTGGATGACTGTGCTGTATTGTGTGTGTGTGGTCTATTGTCTGTACATATGCCATGGTCTATTGTTAATTCACATGAGCTATGTGCGCAGGGTACTGCTACCAACACGTGAATAGGACGGTTCTTTGTTTGCCGACAGACCGACACCTTTGGATATGGACTGGGTAAGGCACATTCCAGCAGGTGGGAGCAGTTGTGCATGGGTTTGCACAGTGTTAAGCACTGCTGACCTCCGGTTACAGCACCTTATACCCATTTAGACTCCACATTTCTTTGACAGTGCACTACTGGCATACTGGTAAACAAACACGCTTACAGCCGCTCGCTCACCGACATTTCTGCTTACATTTGTCACTCACGCTGGGTGTGTGTGATCCCTTGTGATGCGTATTACATCGGACTACATGACTACAGTATCGGTATGTCTAACCATTTGGCGACGGCAGGCGTTCGACTGTACGGACTCAGCGGCCAGTCCAGTGATGTAATCATATTATATGCGTGTTCCTCATACGATCTGCTCCCATCTACCTGATACATGGGAACTGATAGTCTGCAATGCTGACGTGAATATTATTTTGTTAACTCAGCTGTCCACCACGTCATGCTACCGCATACCTATTGTACGTTTTCCACCTTTCAGATTGCACGACGGGAGACTGTAGGAGTAACACCTTTCCCACTTTGAATGGGACAGTCCCTCATTAGGCATATGTCATGTGACAATACTCTAGCCATTGCAAGTGTCCTGATTAGGGGACATTCTCATATTCTACGTGTCTGTAGTGGTTGCTTGTTACAGGTCTTGTATACCTGACACGTTGCTATATTATATGTAGTAGCATAAGCAACTTTACTGCTGCTAGACTACGCTTTGATTTGTGCTGATATGTATATTTCTGTACTATGCATGGCTGTAGGTATGTTCTGCCCTGGCACGTCTGACATTTCTACAGAGCAGGTCCCACTTTGGCCATTCAGAAAGGTGGTGGCCCTATACATCCTATATGTAGAGCTATCACATGTGTCAAGGCAACACAAACCCACAACCAGTAGTTAACCGACTACTTCAATGGTTTGCATACGTTAAGGTTATTCTTGTAGCATTATAATTGTTAATACTGTTTCCTATTAAATGTAGCTGTTTCTGATACAACAAATTAATTTCTGACACCACTACACACAATATATGGCCTCCTTTCCCGAACTCACAGGCCATGTGCCATAACATTAATTTTGCAGGACACAACTGCCCAGATGGGTGTGTCCCTCAAAGGCGTACGGGTGGTGAACCTCATCTATTATGCTATCATCTACCTAAGGTGGTCAGCAAATTATGCACTTTCTGTCACTAGCAGACCTCACATACCAATGGGGGAGAATGAACACTGCATAACACCCTGTGGGACACATTTAGACGATTGGTTCTATTAACCAGACACATTGACAGTCATAAAGCATATGTATTCATTCACGTTTGTCGAGGTGCATGCTGTTTATGACTCATACATGTTGTCATCTGTCATTACCTGTATTCCGCCACCTGTCCACCTAATATCACTAGTTCTGGAAGTGTTTAGTTGGACTTTGTTACATTCTGACTCATAACTATAGACGTCCATGCTAATCGGGTACACGGCACTGATTTGGTCCCTATGTATTCCCCCGATGGTTTACAGACTACCCGGTAGATGTGCTGTTCAGGTTTGGTAGGTATAGGCATCTGCTATGCCCACATAGGAATATTAATGACTTCCACTGGACAGGCCTACTACATCTCTGCCAACCAGCACCTGCACACTTAAGCCCATTATTGCATACCCATGGTTCACCTACCTGGCACCCCTCTACAGCACTCATGACAAATACTTACTGTGAGCACAGCTGGGGTATGAGCACACCCCTACACATTGCCCACTCTCCCCGTCTCGGGACACATGTCGTACGTTTTGTCAACCCATGTATTATCATACTTGCACAACCTACTGTTCCATGTACACCTATATCCTGCTCACATCGATGACAACGGGTTCACACTTACACTGAATTTTTGGGGTCCCGCAAGGGACACCGTTATCCATGTTTAAAGTGTAGACCTTGCAGATCTCTCCCACTGGTACTTTCCTGCCTGTGTTTTGGACAGCAGCAGTCTATCTTTATTGCCTGTCTGTATGTCTGACTGGCCTAGCTGGGTGGTGTGGGGGGTACAACATTTATTTATTGGACCTCCCAGTCACATATGCCCGGGCTGTAAATATGTTACCCCTAATTGCTGTAAAGTAACCTAGTTATGTACATGTGTATTTCTACAATGACATATATATTTGTTTTGTGTGTATGTGTATATATCAATACCTGTTGTATGTGTATATATGTCTATCTATATATATATATATATATATATATATATATATATATATATATATATATATATATATATATATGTGTGTGTGTATATATATATATATATACATCTGTGTGTCCGTTAACCTATACATTTCCCGGACATAGACACTTACACATGCGTATTGGGTTTTATCTCTGCTTCAACAGCTTACTATTGCCTTAGTCATTATGACACCGACACTTCACTCTGGTGAACTTGTGATCAGTATACTGCACGTTATACAGCGGACAGATGTCGCACGTTTTTCATGTCTGGGGTGCCACTGATAAATGTGATGTGATACAGTGTCATTCGACCTATTACTCGTATGCGCAGCCTATTATTCCTGCTACTGTGTTTGTTTCTGTGCACATTCATATTATTAATGTTAATAGAATGAGTGTTTGTGTTACTGAGATTGGATGTCAAAATACTGATGTCTGCATGTAGTTGTGTCTTTCTGCTTTTCCCGGTTTGGGGTTGTCACAGCAGAACTCCGTTCCGCTCATGGTTGGCAGATAGGTTTTACGTTCTGGGCTGCCAGCCCTGACGCACAACGTCCGACAACAATATGCCCATTCACGCATGTCTCCACGCAGGCGACGCTCTATCTGGGAATCGCACCTACGTACAAGCTGACCTCCATGGGCTGCTCCATTGCAACTGGTGCAACATACCCTAGCACACCTGTGTCCATAATCGCATGTCCATAGTTTCTCCAGCACACCCGTGTTGAATTTCCACGCATAACAGCCATTATCCACCTGATATCGCAGCCATGACACACCTTTACACATTGCCCTCTCCAGAGTGTTGGGGCCCTACACACATTTTGTACCTCGTGTATTCACAGGGTCCCCATCCATTCATATTTACACATACATGCCTTTCCTGGTGTTATGGATTACGACTGATTTGCGAGTTACAAGTGTAGGTGGTCGCAACATGTACTACATTCCGTCTGTGTATAATGTTGACGTATCACTTCAACGATGTTTTGGCCACTGGTATAACCCTGCCTCTGGTGTGCATAGCGGTTCTCTACTCACTCTTGTGCAGCTTTATCTGACATACACTGCGAGCACTTTATAATACCTTACTTGCTCTAGATTCCCTTCACAACCCTTATGTTTGCTTTCATCTTTCGGCGTTCATTTTATATATATATATATATATATATATATATATATATATATGTGTGTGTGTGTGTATATGTATATATATATATATATATATATATATATATATATATATATATATATATATATATATATATATATATATATATATATATATATATATATATAATTGCATATTTCTGTTATGTCTGTGGATATTTATCTATACACACATCTATCTATCTATATATCTATATATATAAAAGTTACAGCTGTACAGGACAACATACATTTGCTATGCTACAAGCTGCGCACACCCGTTCAGGCGCACTTGCTTCTACTTATTCTGAGTTACATATGTTTACTGCCACTTCTTTTTGATTACATGTGCCTTATTCCTTATGAAAGTACCACTTTGATTGATGGAATCCGGTTAACAGCCCCATGCGAGACACGCAGTCACCTTTACATGTATAAATGTTGGCTTTACAGCACAGAGGCATTCATTACACAATAAATTAATATGTGCTATAGTCGTACTTGAACCGGGAATGCCTTTACGTTAGGCGGATGCTCTAACCACTACACTATTGTTGTTCTGCCTCATTTAAATGTATACCCATGGTTCATAGCTACTCTGACATACGCCTCACCGCTTCACTTACACAGCAGGCATCCATTCTCCTGCTGGGAAAACTGCAGTACTACACTTCCGACATTCCCTGTTTCCTACTGCTCTGGACCCTTGCTGCATGTCTACTCACTCCAAGGATATTCAGAACTCCTAAGCTTATAGTCTTCACACATACATGTGTTTGATTGTCAGGGTGTTCATGTGCTGGTCTGGGTTTAGGCTTGTCTGACTGGTGACTAGAACTGCCCTGTCACTGTTCAAATATCAGACGTAGCACATGGACAGAGTTAGTCCAGATTTTAACATTCTACCCGTGTTTACAGACGCAGGTGTTTGGGCACCTCTGACCACATTATTAGGTCGGAGCTACATAATATAGGGCGGGGAGTGGTTCCACTACATAATACAGGGTGGGGGTTCCACGTGTTTCTCTTCACATTTGAATATTTCATTCATTTATAGATACAATGAATATTATTCTGGACATCGGTCATAAATTCACTTCAGGTATGCAATAGTCCTGTCAACAAATGTGACGGTTGGTGTACATATGTGTACGGACCTCTGTGATACTCGGACTAGTTTCTACAGTGACAGGGAAAGGCTATGACAAATCAGGGACAATCATGGACACTTCTACCATATTAGTACTATTAACTTGGAACGTGCTGACAGATTCGTTTTACTACTAATTTTCTGCAGTTAAATGCGACTATTACTCTTAATTGTTGAAATTAGTCATTCTCATTCAACACCTTTCCTCCAAAGCTCACTGGCTTTGTGAGTGATTAAGAGGCTGGCCAGTTATTGTGCGAATGCTCTCACCATTGGTAGGGTTGACACATTGTCATGTGTACAGGTTGGGATATATTTTGGGGACACCAGATTGTTTAGGCCAACACATACCCACGGTCAGTGCAGGTTTAGAACATTCATTATTTTCCTAGCTGTGAGCCTATACCTTTAGCACTTTAGTTGTTAGTCTGTTTCTTGTACGAATTACGTATTTTCTATCCTGACATAACAGCTTTAGGCAACTGTTACATGCAGTATGGTACATAGTTATTTCCTACAATCACAGGACATTTGGTATTGTATCACTGTTGGTCAGGACACACCTACCCACACAGTGACTGTCCCTCACACAGTGGATCAGGGGGTATCCTGTTTACATCAGTGCCTTCATCACCCTATTTCCAAGTGCCACTGTGCGAATGTGTACAATATATTCTCTTGATTATTCATGTCGGGACATGTGCGTCATGGGCAGGTGTTTGATCCTGGGTAGTAGGTTTTGCATGACCATCTAGGGCTGGACAGTCTTGTGCACCACTACTGCACATTCCAACTTGTGTCCAGATGTCTACAGGACTGGACATCGTGTCTTGATACCCATTCTGATGTTTACACAAGTTACTTATCCCATGAGGGATATCCAAAAATTTAACAAGACCAATACCGACCATTCTTTTGGCTTTACGAAAATGTGCTGGGGGTTTTACATGCAAGGGATACATAGTTTGCAATCCTGAAACTGCCTAGGGTGACAATGCCTACTACATATGAGTAGTGGTCACTATGTGTAGATGTGGCTGCGCCAAGCTAGTAGGCCAAGTATGGCTGGATTTGGTGGACGTTCAGGTATGGGGGCGGGTTGCGTGCTGTGGAGGGGATGATGGGTATTCCATTATGCATTCAGGTGTGTTGCATTTGAATTGGCCGGTTCCATCAGGACCAATCTGTGGGTATGTGCCAGTGACATTTCTGTACATTTGTATCGCACATTTTAATATTCATATGTTTGTGGGATTGTGTTCTACAGTATGGCCTGTCAGGTTGTATTGCAGATGTGTATACATGTTCTTTGTGTTTCTTTCTGATTCACCCGCTGCTCCCTCATACACCTCCAGTTCACCTATTCTGCATACGACACAGTCTCGCCTTTGAGGATTATACCATTACCCATTCCCCCCCACACACATATTCCTGACACTCCATCCATCACTGCTTTGGTTGATGGCCCATGACACGGTCAAGGTAACACATTGCATACACTACATATGTCAAGTACCTGTATGGTTGTGTGGACTACCCTGGCATGTTTCACCTTCCACATGCTATACATCGCACACATAGGTACACGCCCATACTTAACTTTCATGACATGGTTGGTACACCCAGGTAATACCCGTTCAACTGTGACACATCCTGACAAGTACTCCTTGTACCGCATATGTGCGGATTTTGGCCGACTGCTCTGATCATTGGTAGGATGCCACCTTTTCCTATGTCCAGGATGGGATATATTCTGGACACATATCCGATTGTACTAGACAACACATACCCACAGTCAACACTACAGATACTACTGTTCCTTTAAGCCTACATGTTGCCTTATTGTTGTAGCAGTTTATATGCTCCTTCTGTTTCGTTTTCTTGCTTATTCTATTTCCTGTCACATATGGTATGTTAAATACTGACATACCTATTGTATGTGACTATTACATGCGTTGTGGGATATAATTCTGTCATATGGCCACTAGATATTTACATTTATTATGGACACATCTGCCCAGCTGTGTACTCTCCCTCACAATGTGGGACAGCTGGTGACCTTGAACATTGGGCTGGATGTAGCTATTGGCGGTGCACTAACATGATGCGTTTCACTTCCACTTGGTATAACTATCTACACTGCATTGGACTACGGACACACTGTTTTCAATGTCATTTGTTCGAGGGATGGGGACCCGTTATTCCCTACCGTGCATTTGTGTTTGCTTCTTCATTTTGTGTTCGCAGGAACTGTCTTGCATGCTTTGCACATGTTTCAGTATCCACGGACACTGACAGATGTGATTACTATTGCATGCAAATTGTTATATGCAAGCATTTTAGGTTGCACATCGACAGCTGACATTTCCACGCCTCCGTGCAGCACTTCGATACACCCTATGCACTCACGCTCGTCTCCTATGCATGTGGCTGTGGCGGC
>NC_056746.1:1061846736-1061864236 GCF_019279795.1 Protopterus annectens | reverse complement strand
TTTAACTTCAGGCCATGGCTCTGGCACCAGCTATCAGTTTCCGTGAGACCCCTCTGAAGGATATCTGTGTCCGATGTACTTTCCACTATGGCGCCCAGTTTGCAGTCATCTGCAAACTTTGTCAGCCATAGTCCTCCTATGTTTGCCTGTACTTCTGAGAAGTAGATGCCGAACAACAGGGGGCCAAGGACTGAGCCCTGTGGGACACCACTTGTGACCGGCTTGGAGTCTGACATGGTGCCAGCAACTCTGACCCTGTGGGTTCTGTCCTTTAGCCAGTTTGCAACCCATCTTGTGACATATGGGTTTACATTTAAGCTGGTAAGTTTCTATAATACCTGAGTGGGGTATCGTGTCGAAAGCTTTTGCAAGGTCAAGGTAGGCTGTATGGACTGCCTTTCCCTCATCAATGGCCTTGGTGACTGTTTCGAAGAAGTCGATCAAGTTCAAAAGGCATGATCTGCCCTTGACAAAGCCAAACTGGGTCGGGTCCAATGTCTGCAAGTCCCCTATGTCTTTGTTTATGAGTTCCATTATGATCCTCTCCATAGCTTTGCAGACCAGGCTTGTTAAGCTTATGGGGCGGTAATTACCAGGGTCCGTGAGGCACCGCCTTTGTGGAGTGGGACCACAGTTGCCGTCGCCACTCCTTGGGCATGTATCCTGTGGTAAGGCTAAGATTAAACAGCTGCCTTATGTGCGGGTTTAGTTCCTCATTGAGTTCGTGTAGCACACAGCCGGGGACATCATCCGGTCCCATTGATGCTGTGTTTTTAGCTTTAGAGAGCAGCTTTTACCTGCGCATTTGAGATGTCTGGGAGGCTACACTCCACTGGGATAGTTATCTCTCCTTTTGGGGGGGGAGAGGGGGGTGAAGTTTGCACTGAACCTGTCCGCCAGTATGTTGGCAATGTCTGTGGGCTCAGTGATTTTTGTATCATTTTGGACTAATTCTGAGCATATCTGGGAGATTCCACCCAGGTTTCTAACATAGCTGAAGAAGGCCTTATGATTGTCTTTTGAATCTATGGCAATTTTTCTCTCAAAGTTGGCCCTGGATGATTTTATGAGTACTCGTATTTTTTTACTAATAATGATCAAGGGTGTCTTCTCTTTTATGGATTTTGCTCTATCATGTAACAGCTTTCTCCTCTTATTGTAAAGTTTGTTTATGGCTGGGGTCCACCAGACTGGACGTTTGCCCTTGGTGGAAAGAGTCTTGGTTTTATTAGGGATTGCCTGATCCATGCAGTCCTGGAGGTGTTCGTAGAAGGCATTTGTAAGGGCTTCCGCAGCTTGGGTTGTGGTTTCCACTGGCTCGGGGCCTTGAAGGATACCACACCAGTCTTGAGTAGTGTGAAGTTTGCTTTAGAAGTTCTTCACTGTGGTCTTTTTGTTTGGGGTGGGGCGGGATGTGAATTTCCAGTGAGATTAGTTTATGATCTGATCTCACCAATGAGGGATATACTTCCGGTGTGGAGCATTTTGTCCCCATGTTTGTGATGATGAGATCTAGTATATTTTCTCCTCTTGTGGGAACGGTGACTAGTTGTTCCATGGCATTTGAATTTATGAACTCCAGGAACCTTTGGGCTAAAAAGTTGGGGCTTGAGTAATATTCCCAGTCTATATTCGGGTAGTTGAAGTCACCCAATATAATGGTGTTTGGAGATACATTGATACCCTCCAGTGTCTTCAGGAAGGCTGTGTGGGGTTCCTGAGTTTGAGAGGGTAGCCTGTAGCATGCTACAAATTGTAGAGCAGTTTTGCCTATGGTTAATTGCACCTGGATGGTTTCCGATGCTTCGTGCATTGCCACCAACCTGGAGGTGTGGGTATCCTTGATGAATATGGATACACCCCCTCCTTTTGTGGTGTGGTCCGGGTTTTGGGGCTGGAACGCATGATATGAGGTAAAACCTGATAGTGCCGGGGTGCTCTCAGGAGCCTTGAACCAGGTTTCAGTTACAGCACAGACATCGATGTTCTCCATACTGAGAAGGGCCTCGAGTGCGTACATTTTGAGATTTAGACTTCTGGCATTGAGCAGCATTACCCTTAGTTTCTTCCCATTTTTGTTTTCTAGGGTGGTAGGTTTAGAATTTGAGCCTTGCCTAAAAAAGGCACTATGGGGATGGCAAGAGCCTTAGCCAATATCCGGAATCCCAGGGGTGACAGGTGCAAGCCGTCCCTTGCGAAGCAGCGTGCTTCAGAGCAGTTGCTCTGAAGATTTAAAAGCTGGTTGGTGGAAGTATTTCAAATTGGGTTCATTTTCCCACCCATAAATAATATACCCTGCTGAAAAGCTTATTCCTCCCAAAATTCTCATAAGTTCCACAATATAAACACGTCAGTGTAATCTTACTCCACTGCCAGTATCCGTTGATACCCTAAATTTACCATTGTTGTCCCATTCATATTTATTTCACTATTGCGGCCCCTTCTGCATTCTGCATTACTCCCCTTTTCATTTTTCTTTGACATTCTGCTGAGCATCCATCTCAAACCCCTTCCATTGTGAAATTCTCATTGCTTATTTATATCCAGTTGTCTCATGTAACTCTCCATTTTGCACCCTCCATCTACTCTTTGCTTTTGTTTGTACCTGTAAGGGCATTTATATTCCTTAACATTAACAAAGCAACTATTCTCATAAAGATATTCCTCCCATATATACTATTTCCATCATGCAGCTTACTTAAACATAATGACTAGCAGGCTGATCTTTTATGTAGCTGCTTCTTTTCTTCTCTATTTAGACTCTTGTCACATTTTCCAAGAATGTTTACTTGAATAAAAACACTCAAGAAGCAAAACTGAACTAATTTCTAAAAAAATCCAATTTTAACTTACACAGTCACATATTTATATGCACTTTTAAAAAAGGATGCCTACCCCTCCGAATAGGAGAAGTTGCCCCAAATGGATGGCTGCATCCACTTGTATTGCCTGTCCTAATGTTAAGGTTAATCTTGCTAATGTACATGTTAAGCTTGTGTTCCTACTTATACAGATTGCTCTCTGCTCTTGTGTTTGTTTGTCTTTCTGCTTTTTCCCGGTAAGGGGTCACCACATCGGAACTCCAGTCTGCTAATGATTGGCAGTAGATTATTTTTTACAAAACGAAACACTGAGGTGCCAGCTTGACGCCCAACCTTCAACGTAGGCACACCCATTTACGCATGTATGTCTTTCGAACGCTACCCAATCGCAGGGAGGACATGCAGACTCCACACGGAAGGCGCTCCCAAGCCAAGCCAAGAATCGAACGGGAGAACCTCTTGCTGTGAGGTAACAATGCTACTGCTGTACCACCGCGGCATTGCTTTCTGCTCTTGTGTATACCTCCTAAATATGAAGAACAACTTCTGTGTTTTCAGTAAATATTAATTTTTAGCATTAAAAACTACATTGGCTAATCTTAAATCACCTAAATTGTGCAAAGCTATGGCTGCTGGGGAAGCAGCTATAAAAGTTAATTGCATCATCGAGTTCACTCAGAGCACATTAAGTCCACACAGTCAGTTAATAAGGTTCTGTTTCTTTACCCCATACATACACACATAGTTGTACTGCTGGGTTTTGTTTATCTTGTAGTCAGTTTATAGGTTGGTCTGTATCTGATGTGTGTGGGAGAGCATGAGACCAATGGAGAGAGGGTAAAAAAACAAAAAGTCTTCCTTCTCCACTCAGACATGGCTTAATAGCCTGACTGCTAAGAAACTGGCAGTTGCTTGAGGTCAGCTGTCTTTAACATCATTCTAATGGTGCTCCAGTAAACTGAAAAAAAATATATATATAGAGAGAGAGAGAGAAAGAGAGAGACGTGTGTGTATATGCACATACACTTTTTTTCCAGTGGATAAGAATAGAGGAAGATTTAACACCATTTTTATAAAAGTGAGAGAGGAAGGCATAACATGGAAGCAAGGGAGCCCACAGGATTTTTTGCAGGGGGGTGCAAACCCAGAGCCCCACCCACACAGCCATTCCAGTGTCCCATTACTTGGCTATTTCTCCCCATTTGTCATAGACACTGTTAGAATCTCTCAGTGTGCATACTGTTTCATGCTTTACTTCTACAATGATTACAGATATTTGGATTATATTTACAACTTTTATTTCAAATTTTATAGCACAGACTGATATACATTTACTAAACCTAAACAAAATAATAGTTTTACAATGAAAACAGACTTGGCATTAAAACTTCTCTACTGTTGAGACCACATTCACTGAAACAGCATTGAAACCCACATTCGAAGAAAATGCATCTGGCCAGTGGCAGGGTAAGTTTACCTTTGGACTGTTTTCAAATCATAGGCTCCTTGCACACATTTTTAGAACCATGTAAAAGTTTTTTGATTCACCTGCCTGACTGTATTAATTATACTATGTAATAATTGAATTATATCCCTTGTATAAGCACCACTTGTTAGAGTGTGTTTTAAATTTATAGTTCTGAACATTTTTCCTTTAAGCAATGAAAAAAATCAAATGAACCAATAATGACAACCTGCCCAATTCAGAACATTTCAGCCATAAAGGGCCACTCAAACTTCTGTCATACAATCTACCAATATCAATCAATATGCAGAATCTCTGCAGAAGTCATCTGAATACTTCCACATTAAAGAGATCTGAAACCAATGAAGAGGTTGTTGCTAGAAAACAACTTTATATTTCAGTGTTTCATTTACAAATTCAGTGCCTGTTGCCCTTGAAGAATAAATTGCCTATGTTACATTAAAAGAAATGGTAAGCTGGTATATTGCATTAGGGAATGGGTGGCAAGCTGAAAAACAGGTTCATAGTTATTAGGTGTCTCATCCAAAGGATGACATACTAAGGACTGCAGTACCATACCCCCTTAAAATACAAATGTACATGCTGTAGGTAAAGAACCTACAGCCCTTTGCATCAAGACGCAAGTATGCTACAACCTTTGCTTCCCTTGAAGCTCACAATTCCTTGAAAATGCACTTGAAAATAAATTCTCCCTGCTAGATCTAACTAGGGCGTCTCTCTCTCTCTCTCTCTGACTCTGTGTGTCTGTCTGTCTCTGTCTCTTTCTCTCTCTCTCTCTCACACACACACACACACACACACACACACACACACACACACACACACACACACACACACACACACACCTCAACTTCTTAGTGCAAGAAATCTGGACAAAACCTAAAATAAACAGAGGCAGATTATAAATATTGCTTTCATGCACTTATAAAATTGCTAGAATAACAGGATTTGTGTTGGTATGCATATTTCTAAAGGATATGATGTCTAAAACTATTTAGCAACTTAAATCCTTTTTAGGAGGAATATGGGGCAAACATCTGGACATTCTGCAAAAACCTGGACAGCTGAGGGGTATGCACCCTCTCTTAGAGACTTTGTCAACCTGCCCTCATTTCCACGTATTTTTACAATGTTTACTCATTCCAGCCTTGACAATGTACATAAATAGAGTTTGTCAAAGTTACAACAACTTTAAACTCTGTGTGAACTTGGTGTTGTTTTTTTTTGGGTTTTTTTTGACAGAAAGTTATAAAGGAACTCATGGCTATGTATATAGCTGAATCTCTCTGTACTGAAGTATTCCCTACCATGATGCTGCTTTAATAACTAGTGTGTTTGCATTCAGAAACTTTCACGTTTTTTTATACTGAATTTTATAGCTACATGAATTAGAAAATAACCAATTTCCTTTTCAGAGCCTAAGCTAAAAAGTCCACTTCCTACAAGCACTCCTTCCCTTGGAAAACATCCACATATGTCACATTTCATGTTTTTTCACTAGACATAATTGTTAAAAAGGGACAGGGATTCATTATATAACTGAGAATACTTGGATAAAAACTACATAGAACCTGGTAGTACATGCAGAGTCCACAGCTAAAAACTTAATCTGAGACCCAAGAGCTGTGAGTCAGCAATGCTATTCACTGTACCCTTGTGCCAGTGGTCAGTTGCTGTAACATGCATCCTGTCCAGACCACCACAGTCAGTCAATCAGTCAGATATTGTGTACACTGCTGATGTTTGTGATGAAAAGTGAAAGAAAATATGGCTAACTTGCTACTTTTAGACACACAGCAATTCCTTCCCCACACAGTCCTTTTCATCAAAGGCAACTCCAAGAAACCTCAGTTGCAACCGCTTTATTGATTGCATACACCTCTTATCTCTGTTTTAAAAAAGCCACAGTAAAGTATGCCTACTAGCTTTACACAAATGCACTCACTAATTCTGCAAACTGAAACTAATGCCTGCTTAACTTGAACAAGTGACAGCAAATTCATAGGATCAGAGGATATTACAAGGCTATCGACCCGGAGGTCATGTTTAGCCTAGCCATTTCAACCCAGTGTAGTGTAGTATCGTAGAGGTACTAGTCAATACCCAAGACTGCATTTAGTGATGACTGCCCATGCTCTGGAGGGTTGTGGGTGTTATACCTGGTAAGAATTTACTACGCCCCATCCACTCATTCAGATTCCTCTTGAACACTTTCATAGAGGTGCTCTGTTTCACATGAATTGGTAGCCTGTTCCAAAGACATGGCAGTCACTGGGAGTTAAATCTGTCCCTCCAATATGTCCTATTTAAGTCACAGGCCATATTTAAGTCCCTGGAATGAGTAGCCCTAGACCCATTTGATTTACAGATATGCAGTAAGTTCATTAGGTTTGGGTCTTGGGTTGCTCTGTAGGCCTCCCCTAAGAAGTCTATACTATACAGAGTATAGTGACAGGGATTTTAGTCAGTCTGGCGCATGCTAGAGGCCCTTGATCTTCTTTGTTAGAAACCCCTGAGGTCATTTGTATTTACCAGCAGCCAGGAGAAAGCTAAAAAAGGATGGGGGACAAATGGCCAAATATCAGGGACTGATAGTGCCTTTATTTATTTAGAATGTTGCTAGAATAACACGCTTTGCATTATCATGCTTTTTTCTGAAAGCTATAAAGTCTAAAATTGAACTCCTTATTCACTTGCCAGAAAAAAAGTTACCAGCAGCAGACCAAATATGAGGATAAATCCTAGACATTTTACAAAATTAGGGACAGTTAAGAGCACCATTAATCCTAACTATAGCAAAATGGCTACCATTAAAATATGGAGTCACTATATTTATGGTTTCTCTTATCTATAAATTTATCAGTTTAAACTCCATCCCTTCACCACCTGTAGAATAGCCAACAGGGAGCTTGCATGTAACCTCAGATCTTACTTCACCAATATCACTAACTTAAATACATCTGATAATAATCTGTAGTGCTCAGACCACTGATTCTCAGTACCGACTCCCCAAACAGAGGATTCCCTTCCAACAAATTTAAAATCGATTTCCATCTACCACAAATTCAGACTCTTTCTCAAGAATAGCTGTAAAAAGAAGCCCAGTACAAATGCTTTCGCATTAGTGTCATCACCCAACTATTGGTTATCACTAAGTCAAAGCAGAGAGTTACATGTCATATACGGGAGTATGAAATGCCATATATGGGAGTTTGATGAACCTAGCCACAACCTCTTCTCCAGTATTTTGCCTACCTCCTCAGCCTTGCTCTATAGTCTCCTTTCCTATTCATATTGTAACTATTTTTATTTTCTTCTTGCCTCAGTGACTTCCCTTATTATCTTTGGTCAATAGACTCAGTGCCTTCACACATAGTACCTGTACCCCCCCCCCCAATCAGTAGCATATCTTGTAGACTGTTAAACTGTGTGATTTGTGCATACATCTTTGCTTATTATTTTACTATTGTGTGTAATTTAATTATTTGTGTCTCTTCTTCCTTTGTACACTCAGAAATTGCTTTTTCAAACTCTGCATAGTGAAACGTCAGGCAATGAGGATCACAGTCACAAACAGGTTGCCAGTAAACTGGTAAATTAGAATCATCAAAGTAACTTGTATCATTGCTAACATAAAAAAATAGAAACCAAAATAAATAAGGAGTCTGTAAAAAAATAACACGTAAAAAAAAGACAAAAGCAGAGCATCGACCCTTGGGCTAGGCAGCTAATCACCACCATTTTGCCCTCCAAATTCAAATCATCAGCAAGCCTGGTCTCCCAAACAGAGTTGGTATCAACCTGGGCATCCAAAAAAAGATGAAAAAAATATAGGCCTCAGTATGAATCTCTGATGATATCAATGGGACTGGACAACTGACCACCTACCCTTATTATTTGTGTTCTTTCTGAAAGCCAGTTGGTTGTCCAGCAGATCATGTTAAGTATTAACTGTAAACTCTCTAGGATTGTTTATGATTGTGCATGTGCGTGTGTGTACTTTAACAAGGTATAGGTAGGCAGCATGCTTTGACAAGTCACCATGTAGGGTCGCTGTGATTTCCTCTAAAATGGTGACAAGATTTAGTAGGCATTACTTATCCTTAACAAAAGCATAATGATCCACATCTTAGAGTAGTAAATCAACAGTATACTTCTCACTCAATTCCACTTATAGCGTCTTCATAACCTTGCAGATGTTACTTGTAAGGTTAATAGAGCTACAGTTTTCTGGATCATTAGTGGATCCACCTTTGTGGATAGGAACTACAATGACCAGCTGCCACGTTATAAGGAAGAAATCATTGGGAGGCTTTGTTAGTAAGATTCCAACTTGATCTATGAACTTTTGTTTAGTACAGGCAATAAAATCGCAGGGATATTACCTGGATGCATGAATTTGGTGTTTTAACCTTAAGTAAAGCTGCATTTGATCCTGGTGATATATGGAAATTTGCAATCTGAGTGTTGCTCTAAGGAAGCTGTATGTACTGACTTACTAAAACTAGAGCTAAATTTACTTACAAAGATGTTTCCAGTGTCTTGTTGTTCAGAGTAAACTTCCCTTTGGATGACTATAAGACCACTACAATCCTAGGAGATAATGTTAATTCTCCTTATATAGGTACAGGGCATTTCTCTATGTAAATTTGACCTCAACCTTTCGCAGACAACAGTTTAACAACTTTTTTATAAACTGAATAATATATTTGTTGAAAACAGGCAAAATACATAAATATGCATTTTGTAAGCCCACTGCACCCGAAAGGGGGGGGGGCATCTCACCCCCCCACGCCCACATTACCTTATTTAAATGTACTAATTTTATGAGTCCACAATGGTGGGGATAAAGGATAACTTTAGGGGAAAAAAAAAACACAAATTATGATTCCCACTATGCCTAAGAAAATAATCTGACCTCCTTTTGACAAAGTACAACAAAACACAAACCTTAAAACACATCTCAATTGACTGCAGGAAAGCTGGTGTCTGAAAGCCTCACAATTATATTCAATCTTTATATTGCGGTATAGTTCAGAGAAAGAGCTCATTTCACAATTTGCTTTTTAAGCTCTTTTTGGCTAGATTAAGTCTGGTATGCTAGTTACCTATTTACTTGAATAACTAGTGATTCTGGTCATGATACTGAAATGAAAACTTAACCAGTGCTGATGTGGGAGGCTAGAAATATCATATGTTACACCTACCTGTCATTTGTACGTTCATCCAAGAACTACAGTCCAAATGCCTTCTTCTGTAATTCAAATTTCACGCGGGCGTGGAAGATGAAAACATAAAACATCAGTGGACTTGAAGGGCGTTCTTAAAGAAGAATGCCCTAAAAAAAAAAGTTTTTTTTTAAATTAAAAGAAGATTAATCTACCAGCCAGCTGATTCCAGGGGGGGTGCACCTGCATGCAGATGCCCTTGCATGGCAGCCTCAGTTAAGTGTTATGTGTGGATTTAAGTAGAATTTAACTTGGTATTTAGTGATCATTGTACATTGTTGCAGAGTAGGATGACTTATTGGAAGCCACAAAATATTTCAAGCAATTAATATTGCACCTAAAAGTGCTCATTGGATATATATATAAAGCTATATTTTTTTTGTTTAAAATTAATAGCATATAGTTTACTGAGGTTTCATCAGACAGTAACATTTTATATGAAAACTGTCTACCTGCCGTCTAATACTTGGGAAAAACTCCAGTATGATAGTTACAGTCTGCCTGAAGTGTGTTTGTGCTGTATGACTGTTTACTCATCACACAGTTTGTAGCAGATAAGCATTGGAAAGCACACATGTCAGTCTGAGCAAGTGACAAACCACTAGATAATGTGCATTGAACAAGTACCCTTTCTGGACTATCGCAATGGATTTATTTGGCCTATTTTCTTACAGTTGTGATCAACACTTGTCAATTATCTATTAAGCTGTAACTGACTATAATGGTTATTGTAGCATTTCAAAGTAGGCACCTCAGTGATTAGCTTTTTTTAAGCATCTTGAAGCTCCTGTTTAGTCCATTGGCTAAAACAGAGTAACGTGCTGTAACTTTTTAGGTGGCAAAGTTACGTCTGACAAGTTCGGAATGAACTTAGGTTACCAATGAATTGCATCAGAAATTATCAGTTATGGGGTTTCTTCATGTTTATTATTGCTTTTGGCCTTCGAGTCTGGTTTTAGATTTTCAGATATCAAACCACGTGCCATGTATTAATATAAATTTGTTGCTTAATTTGCTCAACTTAAGACCTCTCTGTCTTGATCTCACCAGCAGAAAGCAATATTGTATCTGATGTTATTTTCATTCATTCCTCAACTGATGGTTTTGGGTCCAACTTGGCTGCTTCTACCAGATCATTGGATCCAAAAATCTAGAGCTCCTCCCTTTACCCATAATGCCCCACCAACCTAACATACCTCAGATCTCATTTACTGCCATTCAGCTTCAGACGTGGATCCTTTCACTCTCAAGCTTTGGAGTTATATTTAGTCCTTTTGGTGAGTTATTGAATTAGATTTTTCTATAGATCTTCTTCTAATTCTCCTACCCTCCACCCTTAATCCTTTCACAGTTTCTATGCATTTTTTAACTACTGTTTCTTGGTACCTCCTTAAAGTACCATCACTGGTACTCTTCCCCTTTATGACTACTCTTTATAGTACTGTCTTTCTACCATAGTTGGTAGTTCCTTTCTTTACCTCAAAAAAAAAAAAAAAAAAAAAAACAAAAAAAAAGTTTTATCTATCCTTAGTCTTAGGTAGTTGTCCTAGATAACAATGGCTGACAAGCCAACTGGCTTTGAAAAGTGTGTTACCTATAGGCATAAGCTTTCCAACTCTGTTGCTGACAGAGAATGCATTTATTGTTTAGGACCTGTTCACCTGAATGCAGATTATTCAATCTATTCTGGATTTAACTCCAGACCCTTAACTGACCAGAAAAATAAATTAGTCTTGAGAGGCCTCCTTCCTTCCTTCCACTACTTCTACAGTTGTTGGGGCTCAAACACCTACAAAAAAACTGACAAGGGGAAGTCAGATTCAGCAGCCAAAGAAAATGAGTTGCATAAGATGTCCCCGGACCAGTCTTCCTCATTGGCTCCTTCATCAGAGACTCCTTCCAAAAAGCATAAAAAGTCAGATCAGACTGGTTTAAAACCCAGCAGCAAATACAACGAAGAACAAAGACCAGGAACCCAATGAATAAAATGTATTCCTCTCTGACGTCTTGGCGTACACTGCCTTCTTGAAGTACACAGTTACTTCACATCACACACTTGTTTTATATACACTACTAAATAGACAATTAAACAATAAAATCATCAGTTAATACCATGAAACACTTAAAAAGTATTTAAAGTAATACATGCCAATTAAAATCAACATTCATACCCTTTGGAAACAAAGTATCAAACTTTAATATATACACTGCTTCTTTATAAAGAAGTTTATTCTTGCTAACGCCCCCCCCCCCAAAAAAAAAAAACACACACTACTTTTTCTAAAATTGTGGCTTATAAGCCATGAACAGAACTACCATGTGCTTCCAAAAAATGTTGTGCCAAACTCTATTCTTTTTTATTTGGTATATCACAAACATGTTCTAATAGCCTTATTTTAAAAGCCCTTTTGAACTCACCCACATAAAACTTATTACAAGGACATCTGAGGGCATAAATGATGTCCTCAGTGTCACACCTATAATTCCCATAAACTTCAAATCTTCGACCATTTAAGAGTCCAAAATAAGGCACAATAAATTTGCATGCCTTGCATTTGCCACATCCTACTGTTCCTTTTATTCTTAATGACTCATATAAAAAGAACAGAGTTTAGTGGCACAACATATTTTGGAAGCACATCCATTTCCCTGAAACACCCGGCTCTGAGCCTTTTGAAGCCAGAAGATTCTTGGAGTCAAAGCATTAGCACCGGATCCCAAGTCAAGAAAGCAATACAAAATTTTTCTTTTTCCAGCTCGATTAGTTTTACAAGCCTTGGGATCCATGGCAGTGGCTATTACCCTCATCTCTCTGGTCAGGTTTTACATGCAAATTCTTCAATGGACACTTTCAGCCCAGTGGTCCATTTTTCAACATCTGTTAACTGCTGCAGTCAAGATCACAGATATGTGCAGAAGATAACATCTTTGGTGGATTCATTCAAATAAGCTTTCCAAAGTCCATCTATTTGGTCTTCCCCTGCCCATGGCCATGGTGACCATGGACACCTCCCAACTGAGGTGGGGGGTTACTACTTCAGAAGGACAATCCAAGGTACATGCCACATGAAGACACCAAGACACATATCAGTGTACTGGAAATGAGAGCAGGCTTTCAAGATCCTCTCATATCCAGGATAGATGCCATTCAAATGAACAATATATCATGGGCTGGTGCATCACCAAACAGGGAGGAACCCGATCGTATCCACTTTGTCAAGAAGCAATGAGAGTGTGGCAGTGGACAGTCTCTTCTGGTTGCTTTTTGATACCAATGCACATTCCAGGAAAATTCAGCATGATTGCAGACAAACTAAGCAGGTCCATTCTGATGCTTCATGAGTGGTCTCTCAATGTCAAAGTGGTGGAGCGGATTTTAAGTCGATGGGGCCAACCATGCTGTGAACTATTCGCATGGGGGAGGCACAGAGATATGCTCTAGTCCACAACCATTGTTACTTGTCATTCCCAAATATTTACAGAAAGCATTCCAGTTGAAGAGCACAGTTATACTCAATGCCCCCTTTTGACCTCGTTGGATTTGGTTCCTCTTCCTCTGGCCTCCCTTTCTGCATCTACATTGTATACTGGACCCCACTCCAGACCTCGTGTCTCACCTGATGAGTATGATTTATCTGGACTTAACAGGGCTCAAACTGACCACATGGTTTCTCTAGTTCCATTCATTGAAAGTCCAGGCTCTCCTCCCGAGTCTGTTATATCTTGTTATCTTCTCAAAACACTTCTGCTAGAAGGATTTACAAGAGTAAATGAAAGAGATTTGCTTCCTTGGCCTCTAGCAAGGACCAGGATCCAGCACTGGTGTCATCTATCCTTGAATTTTTAGCTTCAATTTTCAATAAAGGGGCTAGTTTTTTGACTACTGAAGTTCAATTGGCTGTCATTTCTAATTTCCATATAGGTGAAAATAACTCTATATTAGCTTCTTCTAAACTACGTAAAGCCATTTTAAAGGGAGCTTCTTTACTTAGACCTCTGTTAAAGGATCCTACTCCTCCTTGGGATTTAACTATTGTGCTTGAGGCCTTAACTCAGACTTCCTTTGAACCTTCAGACAAGGCAGAACTTAAATGTTTGTCTTGGAAAACCATTCTAAGTTGCTATAACATCAGCTAGATGAGTATCCAAACTCCAGGTTTTATCTTTTAAACTTTCTTACCTGTTTTTTCACAAAGACAAGGTGTCCTTGTGAACAGATCCATCTTAATTGCCTAAGGTAGCTTTTGATTCCAACATAAACAAGGTCATTAATCTACCAGTTTTCTTTCCAAACTTTTCAAATAAAGGAGAGTATATGCTCCACCTTTTGGGTGTGCATAGACAACTTTGCTTTTATCTGCATAGAACCAAAGACTTCAGGAAAAAATGACCAGTTGTTTGTTCCCTTTTCACATAACAGATTGGGCAAACCAAGCCCCAAAGATACATTGGTCAAATGATTAACTGAATGCATCTCCTTTGTTTACCGTAAAAAAGGTTTATCCTTACCTAAGCCTCCTAGAGCCCATTCCACATGGTCTGTGGCAGTCTCTTCAGCCTTTTGATCAAGGGTTTCCTTAGATGACATTTGGGCAGCTGCAACTTGGACTGATTCTCACACTTTTATTGCTCATCCTAAATTGGATTTGATTTCCAGGGACAGAGTGGCCTTTGGCTCTGCAGTAGTCTGGAATAGCCTTCCATAAGGTCCTCCCAAGGTTCCAGTAGCTGGGGACTTTCTTCCATCAGTTGTGGAATGAATGAGAAGGACAACATCAGATAAGAAAGGTATGTACTTAAGATAGTGTTCCATCTGTGTTGTCCATTTTCATTCTTCCTCAACTTCTCACCCAGCTGCCTCCATCCTATGCTTCTAGAATGCTCTAAGAGTTGTACAAGAACCTCTGTTCCCTGTTTGAGCTCCTTTTTCCCTTTGTTAAAATTTGTACTAGGTTTGTTCCTTTATATCCAAGGGCAGCAAACTTGATTTGAGGTATGTTAGGATGGTACGGCATTGTGGGTAAAGGAAGGAGCTCGAGAGTTATGGATCCAGTGATCTGGTAGAAGTGGCCAAGTCTTGGATCCAAACCCATCAGTTAAGGAAGAATAGAAATTGACACAGATGGAATGTTAGGGTGAGTACATAACTTTTTTTTACCAAGTTTAGTAATAAAGGCAAAGGTATAGAAGTTGAGATGAACTAAGGGAAGGATTATTTCTGATACAAGAATATTTAACATTCTTCATAAGTAGATGACTTAACCATTCAAATAAACAAAACATAGATATTAAAAAAATGGTTCTTGATTTCTGTTTATGTGCTTTTTTTGTGGGTGGAATAGTGATAAGTATAAATTCTGGGGTGATTTTAGTATAATAAAGAACAGTAACAAGAACAAGATGTAGAGGAACAAACTGGATACGCAAGTCTTCCAGAGTCTATTTATAGAAAGAAAGGTGCAACTATCTAATAGAATGGGATTATATTTAATAGGGCTATATGTGTCAATGGGGAAAGTATAAAAAAAATGGTCTTGATTCCTTAAAAGTTGTGTAGCTAGAATCTTATCTGAACAGACGTATATAACTTTTTTCTGCCAGTACTAAAGGATAATCAGATATATTGACCACTCAGCCTTTAAGTGATTTCAGCTACAGCTCCTTGAAATTCTTCTTTGTGAAACCAGAGGGGTGGTGAATGTCTGAAGCTTCAAGCTAGGGTTATCTAGCATGATTTTTTAAACACCTTTATTGAATTATTATGGTTGGGGGGTTAATATAATGGTTAAGGTGTTTGACTCACAGACACAAGGCTCAGTGCTTGATTCTCACCTTTTGGAGGGAAATGGGCTAGGCTTCGAATGGCTTGTTAAGGCACCTAGGCCAGTAATTAGCTCTGAACTTAAGGGGAGGAGGGATTGACATAATAGTTAAGGTGTTTACCTCACAAACACATGGTGCAGGGTTTGGTTCTCACCATTGAGCGATATTGACTAGGCTTAAAATGACTCATAAGAGCAGCCAGCCTAGTACTAAACTATGAACCTGTGAACTTGAAATATAAGCAAAGCTACATTTAAAAATGAATCAAACCATATTATGGTCACATTTGCAAACATTATACATCCCGTACATTGTTACATTACACAACTTATTCAGATCCTGCTTCTCTTAAACCTCTTTCCTCCTCCCCTACAGTTTCCATTTTTTCCATAATTTATGCCTACCCTTTTCTAAAGATCCAACTTCCTGTTCTTTTATCTCTGTTAAAATATTCACTAATTCAATTATAGCTGGTTTAGATTTTGATTTCCATGTTCTAGTAATTGCTTTTTTTTTGGCAGCTACCAGAATTAAACTTCACAAGGCCTTACTATGTCTAGGCAATTCAGATCCTGTACCCCAGGTCAAAAAATCAGTTCCGTAGCAACATTCATTTGCTCACCCAGTACTCCTGACAAAGTACCCTGTAGGGAATTTTTAAAGTCTACCAACTGATTAGAGACCCAAAACATGTGTTCCCAGTTACCTCTTTCTTCCTCATCTTACTTCCAACATTTGCCATCTATCTGAGGAAAAATTATTTGGAGTCTGCTTGGGGTATAAAAGTGTCTATGCAAGCACTTCCATGCAAAAATCCTAAATCTCTTAGACTTTGTTGCATTATTTGGGAGCCAGACTTATATCCCCGCAATTGTTTCTTTGTGAATTGCTTATTCTGTCTCTCTTCCCAATCATTTCTAACCTCCTCTGATTGATTCCTATAGTTATCATGCAATATTTTATATGCCCTACTAATTATTCATTTTTTAACATTACATCTGTTCTAAATTTGACTAAAAAGATTACCAAATGCTGGTTTTTCGCTTAATTTATTTATTTATTTTATTTAACATTTGTTGATGGGGAAAGTCTGACTAGGACAGAGCCTATTTTCAGTAGATGCCCAGAGAGAAATGCTCCAGACACATGTCTTTGGCTTAGGATCCCTTTATTTCTTTCTCTTATACTCTGATGTCAGTCCTTGATATGGAAGGCAGTTTCTCTAGCCTGCAGCCCAAATGAAATCTTAGAACCTTTTCATTCTGTTACCTTTCCCTCTCTAATTATTTGCTCCCAATACCTTGGTTCCTTTCCCAGTTTTCTCCAGTAAATTCCAGCCCCCTTTTGCTTATTCTCTGTACCCCTAATTGCAGTCATCCCTATTGTCAGACTCTCCTTCCTCTATCCCCGTGTTGGCTTAGTTCTTAGAATACTTTCTGCTACTTTATGAATGTAATATTCTCTATGGTTATTGTTATTCTTCAGGATCTGCATCCAAAATTCCATTCTCTCCTTGCTTCTTGAGCTCCCTCCAGTTCCATCATCATCATCCCTTTTCACTTTGAATTATAGCTTTCTGCTTATGCTATTGGAGCCTTAACTGTGTAGCACTGAAATACCCTTCAAATCATGTAGTCTCAAACCAGCTTGTTCTGCTGGAGTGATCATCTTATCCCACTTGACTCTTGCCCTCTTCCCCTCCCAGATAAAACCCTTCACCTCTTTATTAATTGCTATCCACAACTTCTCCTCTGGTTGCTAAAAATATGCGTGGTCTGTGTAAAAACTAAAGGGACTAAAAAAATTTTCACTGCTTCTATCTTGCTGTTCATAAAACACAGCTTCCAATTTCTCACTTTTTGTATTATCTTTTGTCTATATTAGTCTCTTCCCACATATACTTAGCTGCCACAACAGAATCCTTTTTAATCCATACTCCTAAGTATTTCATTTTATCCTGTCCACATAAATATGGGTATTGCTGAATCAATTTGTGTGTGGGTACATAGATTACAGCTATTACCTTTACTCTCTTTTCATAAAAATCCTAAATTTTCTAAACTCTGTCGCATATTTGAACGTCTAATCTCTCATCCCAATCTTTTCTGACCTCTCATGATCAATTCCTTTAGTTATTGTGC